>NW_015150703.1:153166-156031 GCF_000732505.1 Cyprinodon variegatus
AATTTAGTTGGAAGTTTGTGAGAAAACAAAGAATAACTTCTGTATCATTGCACTCTAAATGAACCAACTGACTGTATAAATGATTAAATCATTTTGAAATCTACTAAAAAAGCAGGAAAAACGGACCAAAGAAGGTAAAGCAAAGATCTATAGAGAGCATCAGAGATGAAGCAGCCTTTAAACTCTGGGTTTTTCTGATTTTCTACTATCAGGCTGACATTGATTGAACCTTTTCAACCAGATGGAGACTTTTTCCTCCAGCTGCGTTTTTGAAGGCCATGTTCTATTGTTCCTTCTGAGCAGGAAGAGATTCAACATGAGGCTACAGTGGAACAGGTCTGTTCAAAACGTCTACAGGCTACATTTACAGAAGAATATTATGTTTTCTTTCTATTTCTTTGTTTTCTACGGAAGTCCAGAGCGGTCGTGTCCCTCTGATACTTTTTCACAGTTATTTCCTTGAATTTTTTTCATTATCTACAGAAAACGAAACCGTTTTCTCATCATAACGAGATGATTGGTGATAAAACTGATTTCAACCTTCAGTACCACAACAGCAGGAGAGGATTTATACGTTATGGCAGCTTATGTGTCATTCTGCAAATAATCCTGTCTTTAACTTTTAGGTAATGAGACGACGTTGCTGGTTTGAAGATTTGCTTCCACTTCTGATTCATCAGCAGTCAGACCTTCGCCTCCAGGTGTTCCGCCTGGAACAGCTGTAAGATGCATTAACCCCCAAAATGAGTCCAGATTAAAGATTTTCATTTAAAAAAAAAGTCAGATCTGTTTCTACTGCAATCCAATCATCCACCCCCACCTGACAATGAGTGGAAAGAAAAAGGAAAGTAAAAAACTGATTATTTGCAGCCACATGGTGCCGCAACTGCACAACGATGGGCCCCGCAGGCATGGATGGACTGGGAATCCAGGGCTGCATAAAAAAGTATGCAAAAATGATCTAGAAATAAGTAAAAATGTCTTAAATCATGTGTATTTATCCTTAATTTTAGTAGTTAAATGGGATGATTTGCCAATGGAATGAGCATTTCACTCTTAAAATAAGATAATTAGATAATAAGCACTTGAAATAAGACAATGCAATTGTTTTTTCTTATTTTAAGTGTCTTGTTCCATTGGAAAAATGTCTCACCTCCTCAATTCAAGACAAAATGACTTATTTAGATTACATTTTTTTGCAGAACAGGTTAATCATCTCGTTATCTTAGGAAATCAATAACTGTTTTCTCGTGATAACGAGATAATTTTAATGAGAAAACAATTAATGGTTTAACTGTGATAATGAGATAGTTATGTCATTATATCAAGAGGGCAAAAGAAAAATAAATTAGAGTATGACCTCTCTGGGCTTCCATAGTTATCCCGGTGATTAACTCATAATTTAACCCAGAAGCAAATGTAGGACCCTGGAGCTCTGCACACCAACCTCACTGCATTACTGCAACAAAAAAAACTATTTCATGATCTTATTTACTGGAAAGAGATTTCTATCTTGCATGTAGGATTTTTATTTTTTTATTTATCAATTTATTTTGTTCAGTATAACCAAAGACAATAGTTATAAAAAATAACAGTGACACCCAGAGGCACCGACTGCTTAGATTTTAGACCCAGTCACAGCAAAGCGTCGAGCTTTGATGCTCCGCCTGACGCTGTGTAGCAATGGTTCCTCAGCAGGAGACGTCAGCATAGCAGGCAGCAGCATCCATCACTAACGCCGCTCCTCTGGTTAAAGGACGCCGCTCTCACCCTTCTGATGCGGCCCTTTGGTTCCCAATAATAAACAAGAGCTTATGCTCCCCACAGATACGCTTACATCAGCTTCTCCATTAAACCGAGCACACAGGATCACAGAGAGGGCTGTTTATGGAGGGAAGCAGATGAATAATTCTCCATCATTTCTGACAAACAGGGAACTTCTTTTCAGCACAATCCTAGCAGGGATGTGTCGGAGCATCCAGAGTTATTATAATCAGAAACGTAATTAATTATTAACTGAAATATTATTGCAAGCAACACATTGTTCTCAAGAAGGGATCAAAATGTTTGTTAACTTCTAAATCTTAGATATAACTGAAAACATAAAAGTTGAAACAGAAAATGTAGAACTTTCAGATTCAAAACAATTTATTTCCGGGTTTTATTTTTCCTTTTTTACTCTTTCAAATCAGTTTTTTTCACATTCAGATTTTGATCCTGTTGTCCGAAAATTTAGATTTCTCTCTATTATATATTAATTTATCCTATTTACTCACTATTAAAGTTTTCAGTCAGTCTGTTTCTCTGCAAGGCCAAACCATTCTCCAGCGTGAGGAAGTTTGTAGAGCAGCAGAGCTTCTTCCATAACAAACCAGATTCTTTCTCAGGTTTATTCATAACATGTTACTGTTTAACCAAAGTGTCTGTAATTAGTTTTGACTCTGACTACTTTCCATCATTGTCAGTAAGGAGGAACGAACGCTGCTCAGATCAGAACAGGACTGATTACCGTAATAAGGGCCGCTTGATGAACTGTTCTCTCTTCGCAAAGATAAAATAAAGAGCTGACTGAGTGAAATCCATCGATATCTGTTTATTTAACTGGAGTAAATAGTTAAATACTTTTTTTCATACAACAGGTTCAATCACTTAGAAAGTGCAAACCTACCAGTACGTGGCTGTCCACCTAAAGTGGCAGACTGGGAAAAGGAGCCATCATGGATAAGCTGCAGCTCAGTGTGAGAATCTGATGACCACTGTGGAGGAGCACACTTAGTACACATACACTACCGTTCAAACGTTTGGGTTCAATTCTATTCAGTTTATTTCTATAGCTCCAATTCACATCATGTCATCTCAGGTCAC
>NW_015150703.1:157152-158900 GCF_000732505.1 Cyprinodon variegatus
TCTTCTTGCTCAGTTGTGCAACGCGGCCTCCCACTTCTTTTTCTACTCTGGTAGGAGCCTGTTTGTGCTGTCCTCTGAAGTTTTTGCATTTTGTTTGCTGGTTGGTAGTGTTTGCAGTCTGAGTGGAAGGGGAGCTTTATTTGGCTTAGCATCAATTCCATTCAGCCTCTCAGCTGTTTTAATTATAAACACATCTGAGTATCTTATTTATGCTGTTGAGATAATAATTAAATAGTAGAGAACAGACAGATAAACAGCTTATTGAGGACAGATCCAAAAACAATTTCTCAAAGCAAGTTTTTCAACGTTTGTCAACCTGCAATGTTGACCTGAAACCTGCTGAATGCAAAGACATGAGGTCACAGCAGGAGGCAACAATGAGCAAACAAGCAACACACATGCAGTACTTCTCTGCATGCAATGCATGTTGTTCTGCATTAACCCTTTATAGGGTGCTCAGTGAAATACTTTGAAAATAAAAATCTCCAGTAGTGTTATTGGAATCCAGGACAAGACCTTCTCACCTTTGCAACATTAAAATAATCTGGATATTTTGATGGCAACAATGAATGTCAATGAAATAAAAAGAAACGCCAACCTGCCCGAATATATTAAGAAAAATAACAAAAATATTTCTAGAAGAAATTTATGAAAAACACTGTTGGTCCAACATAACCTTAGAGGCATTAATGCCGATACTGGAACTGCAGTTTTTAGTTTGTAAACCTAAATATAATTGTTAACGAGGCTTTTTTACTTTTCATTTACCTTTTTTTCTTGACTTGTAAAGTTTTTTTCCAACTTAATTTACAGTAGTTAATATATCATAAAAGGGGGATGGGGGGGGGGGGATTTGTAATGGGTATGAAAGTGTTTAAAAATGCTAACTTGCCCTATAAAGGTTTAAACCAGCATAAACAGTCGTATTTTGCAAACACAGGAAAGTTAAATCCTACCATCAGTTTTTTCCTTTTCTGTCTGTTGCTTCTCTAAAGCTGTGATTGTGGAAAAGCCTCCATGCTGCTTGATTGATTAGCAGCTCAAACACAACCTGGCTTCTAATTGCTGCTTCCTTTGATTTTTGCATCTAAATTTATTGTAAACAGCTTTTAATATTCAGTGCATGCAGAAGCTGATTTGTAATGTGCCGTCGTGTTTGTTGGATCTTCCCCGCCGAGGCAAACTCTCCTCTCTTTGTAGTACTTCCTGTTGATCTTGGCATGGAGCTTTAATGAAGCCGACTTCCTTTTGAAGTGCAGGAGAATGATGGTGGTCACAGGGTCAGATTCCTCCTGGGCTTTTCATATCAAGGTGGAGTTCATCTGTCTTTGTGTCACCGCTGTCTCAGTCTTACCCACTACCAGCATTGATAATTACCTGGAAGATCATAATGTCTGTTTATGCTGATAAGACACGCTCACACTTTTTAGATTTTCTTTTTTTGTTATTTTTTTTATCCTGCTTTAATCCTTTAATTAAATATATGTAATAGTTTCCTGCTGAAGAGTCATCAGCCGAGTGTGGAGGCTAAAGCTTGTTTTCCCCAATAGAGCAGCCTGACAAAGATCTTTAGCACAGTCGTGAGGTTTTAATAGGACTCCAGTCCGAGTCTCTCTCATGAACAAAGCCTCAAGCAAATCTAGTCATTTCTGAGTGCCTGTTTTTCATTGTTAATGTAACAGGAGTTAGAGGCAGTGATGGCCTAGTGGTTAGAGCAGTGCGCTGAGCTCTGAGAAGGTTGCAGGAAC
>NW_015150703.1:161530-163378 GCF_000732505.1 Cyprinodon variegatus
CTCCGCTTTGTTTTTAAAAGATATAAATATAAAAAATATAACGGCGGATGTCTGGGGGACAGTGATTGGCCTACATGTTACAAAAAAAACACAGATTTTAAGACAGGATTTTTTTTTAAAGAGAAATTTTCTAAATTTTGGGACAATATCATCTGATAAAGAGAACATTATATACATGTTTAAGCCAGAATGATTTGACATTTAAATATGATTTCCCTGCGACTTTAAACATATCAGACTTTAAAGTGTCTAATAGATTTTATATAAATGTAATAACAGTAGCTGTTAATAAGTGGAAAGCTTTACCTTTTTCCTTGGCCAAAAATAAACATAATTGTGATTCTATATTTTTTAGAATCAGTAAACCGCATTTAATCGTTTTTTCCCTTATACTATTTATCTTATATAAAGAACATTATTTTTTAGATGTGCATAAAGTTCTGGTTTGATTAAAAATGAAGGTTCATTAAAGGTTTCACTGCATGTCAGGCCACATTAAAAAAATTACTGCCTTGTCAATGAAAAACAGGCCAGAAATACGTGAGATAAACATAAAATATGATAAAATCGCCTCAAATTTAAACTGTTTACTGGGAGGAACTTGGACTCTGGAGCTCTAATTCAAAAATCAAAGTAAAAAAAAAACAGAAAAAGGTGGAAAGAAATGCTGGTTGAATCTGCTCAGCTCACCAAGGTAGGATAAATGTCACCATATCGTCTGTGGATGGATGACATTAGCAGTTAGAGGCACTGATCCATCAGAGATTCATTTAAATCTGCCCTCTAATGTTGACAAGCGTCGAGTAAAAGTGCAAGGTCAATTCAGTCACCAGGCTGGGCTTAAAGAGAATCATTTGCAAATTGTCTTTTTCTTCTTAACCTCTCTCCAGCAGAAATGATCCATAACTGATTCTCGTAGAGACGGAGGGGGGGGAGGAAGATGAAAGACGGCCGAGGAGCAGGGAGCCGGCAGGTTCCAGAGGATGTTCAGGCTAGAGGGAAAGGATATGAATCAAAGCATATTTAACATGCATTCTGCTCTGATGTCTGAGTTTAGCCCTGAGCTCCTCTTAGCTCACGCTCTCATCCAATCACCAGAACATGAAAACAGGTAGAGAACTATGAAGGAAAGCTGGTTAACCTAAAGGCTCGACCACAACTGATTCCATAAACTCAGATCATCTCTTCTCAGCATCTTTACACTATTTCTATCTTCCCTGTTGAAATGTAGCTCATAGAAATAATAGTTTTTCTCTCATGTTGGTGTAACCGAAGCTCTTTACTGTTGGATGTATTAAGAGAACCAAACATATTGAAATGTGTCAAAATAAGAAATTATAATAATAGTCCGTTTTACCGATTACGTTATTTAGAGTTGTAGGGAAATCATATTTCAATGTCTAATCATTCTGGCTTTAAGTTGTATATAAATGTATTCTTTATCAGACCATATTGTCCCAAAAGTTAGAGACAATATGTCACAGCTATATGTCCCTCCTTAATCCATAATACTGCGATACGATTGGTTGACCCGTTTGTAGCTGCAGGAAAACAAGCTGAATTCTCATGAGTTTGTGAATGAATGAAAATAATATGAATGCTGTCAATTTCCAGGAATAGTTGCTAACAGGTAACGTTAAAGTGTTTCGTAGAATAGAACAGAATATAAAATCCCTTTACTGTCTCACATGGGAAATCCTGGGTAGAGGTGACATCACATCGAGCAGTGGCTGCAAACTTTACATTGTTGTTGTTTATACTTTGTTATAACAAGGACAAAAATTACATGAACTTGATACGTTAGACTAAGATGAGCATATTTTGATTTGCAAAGAAGTCTTTAGTTTT
>NW_015150703.1:163918-165204 GCF_000732505.1 Cyprinodon variegatus
CCATGTCAGAGGATGAAGAGAGCACATCCAGTTAGTCACAGTCAGAGAAACAGGACTACACTGGAAAACAGGCCAAGCTCCAGCATCTAGAAACAGAGAACAGATTTATTGAGGAAACCGTACAGGAGTTGAATCTGGAACTCAGAGAACTGGTGAACCGGAACTAGAAATCTGGAGGGGAGATCACAGTGATGAGTTCAGGGACCGTCGGAAAATACTCTAGTACTGTGGGAGCGGGACTAACGTTTGAGGGGGTTCTTGTTAATCCTTGGATCCAGTAGGTGTGGGTTTATCCAGAGAAGAGGGAACCCGTTGGAGAGCAGACAGGTAGACATTCGTTGGACCCTGAGGAGCAATGGAGCGGACTGTCACTTGGATTTCCGAAAGGGACTTGAACGGCACATGTGGAAGTTTTTCCCCTGCTGAGTGTGAACTCAGTTGATCCTTCCCGGGGGGAGAAGGCCAGGCATCCAGTTACACAGGAAGGCTTCCTGCCGAAAGGCAAAGACAAAAAAACAAACAAAGTTAGGCCCAGAGAAACAAAGGCTCACATTAGACTCAGCTAAACTTAGCTTGGCTAGATTACCCAAAACTGGCAAACACTCTGGCATCGAGGTAGTGACAGCCCACTGCTCAAATACTCCTCAGTGATGATCCAACGAGCTGCTGGTGTGCAGGGAGGCCCAACGAGGACAGGGCACCACCTGGTGGTGGAGGGAGAGAAAAACACACAAACAACCCACACAAACTGGATTCCTAACCGTTCCAACTGTCGCATTTCCTAATTCCCCCGAGTGGTGCCCGACTTTACACTAGTGAATAAAGTGAATGTGATTGGTCGATTATCAAGGGGGCGGGATTGTTGTGGCGGAAAGTTTACAATTAAGTTTGGATGTAGCCGGTTTGTAGGAAGCATCTTGCTAACCAGTTAGCAACTTAGAGATAGCAGGTTCCCAATGGGAAATTCCATTGGAACCAAGTAGCACTGAATTGGTGACTTAGCAACGACGCTGTCAAGGAACGCTATGGACAGCGGAAACATGCAAGAGGAGGAGAGTTTAGTGTCGGAGGTCGTGGATGAGTTATTAGATCAGCTGCTATTTCATTTGTCCCACGATTGGAAAAAAAACTTTTGTCAGTAGGTAGTAGGTGTTTAGCTTCGCCCAATCAGGTTGTAAAGTTCTGCTAAATGTCTTTTCCTTCCCTGAACAGGAGGAGTCCGAGATTAGTGCTAGACCTTTGCTGTGCCAGTGGCTCATTCTGTGCTCCTGTGGCTCATTCTGTGC
>NW_015150703.1:168462-170874 GCF_000732505.1 Cyprinodon variegatus
ATTAAAAACACTGATCATTTATTGAACAGGATGGAATCATTTATTATTTAAAGAACTTTCAGAAGTTTGAATCCTGAATATGAGCGGATTTTTCCTTTAAAAAAAATCAGTAACCATCCTCAGTTCAGATGTTGAACATCCAGAAATCCAGACAGTAGAACATTTTCTAGCTTATGATCATCTGTAGCCAGATTCCTCGTTAGTTTTTATCGTAGCGTTTGTTCAGGTGGAATCTTCTGCTCAGCACGAGCTGTACAGCTCCCCTTATGGTGATGAGGAAAGATGTGATGTAGTGCGACCTGAAAGCTGTACTTCCAAAGGTTAAAGCAAAACAACCGATGGATCAGAACCTGCATGAACGCCTTCTCTCCACAGCAATTCTCTCGTATCTATTAACTTTTTGAGCTGCTGAAATAAACCTTAAGGGAATATTTCATCTGTTCTCCTGACTTTTTCTTAGTCCCTGTGACAGTTACTGCAGGTGAAAACAAAAAGTTTCACAACTTTGAACCTTATTAAAACTTTCCTCCTGATGCTGTCAGCTGTAGTGACTCCACTGAGGATAGAGTCAAAAAGTCAGAGAATAAATTATCTCTATGATCTAAGACACTTAATTCAGAGATCTTTCTTTCCCTCACAGTAATCTAAACTTTTGTTTTTCAGCTCATCAGAAAATGATATTCAGAAGAATCTGAATAGTTATGTACTCTAAAGGTTTAGATGTTCTGTAGGTGACGGTTAATGCAGGTAACTAAGGGACGGGTTCAGGCTGTGTATTTACCTGTCACTGTCTGTGGCAGGAGACGAGCAACATGCCAGGAAAATGAAGATGTCACAGAGACCCAGGGGGATTTCCCAAAACATGGATTTGGTGATATTTTGACACTTTTTTTTTTTTTTTTTTTACTTAACCTGCTTTTTATTGGTGTAGATGTGCTGAAGAACTGAAACCAGACTGATAAAACACTGCACCATTAGTTCAAGTGGGTTCTGTTAAATAAGTGTCACTCTTTCAGTATCGAGGGGCTGCAATGTTGAAGTTGAGGGGCAGCAGNGTGCCTCCTCTCTGCTTTCCTCTCCAGTCCTCAGCACTTCATTGAGTTCCCCCATGTGGATCTCTGGCTGTCATCTTTCTGCCTTTAGAAGCAGCCAAAGATTTTCACTCAAACTGCTGCTCAGCTCTTCTTCCATTGTGAGCCAACACACACAACTGTTTGTACAAGTTCTCCCACTGAGCCCCCTGTCACTTCTTCCATTATTAATGCTGAGATGTTACAATTTATTTTTTATAACTAACCTTTTCTGTTCGTCCCTATGAATTAAAAGAGACTCTGTGAGCTGATAGTTGTTGGATGCACCTGCATACTGAACGCTGCATAGCATTGGTACATCACCTTTAATGTGATGTCGCCATAACTTTACTTAATGACCTGGAGATCAAATTGTAAATTGTTTCCCAAAGGGGTTAAATAGAAATAGCTGAATTAGTCAGAAAGATGTTTATGTGCATCAGACTGAGCTGCTCTAAGCAAACTGCTATGGTTGAATCTTCATTAAAGTACCTGTATAGTGCAGATTATATAATCCTGCCCTAAGGACACCACTGGAACATTTTCCTCTTCTTTGAGTCTTTGCAACTATCTCATGATGGTGTTTTAAGAGGGACGGCTAATTTACCTGAACTTACCTTATTAGAGCTAGAGACCCCCTAAGCTTAACAACTTGGTGCAGTGATTTTATCAACCTGAATCTTAAAGGAAAAGTCTCGTTAGCAAGGAATAATGAATGAATCTTTATTTTTTACCGAAAACTAATACGTTTGCGGTGATTTAATCTTCCCGACATCTAAGGAAAACCGGTTACCTCATACTAAGCATGTTTGTAGCGACAGTGGAGAGGAAAAACTCCCTTTAAACAGGAAGAAACCTCCAGCAGAACCAGGTGAAACACTGTTATACAAAAAACAAAAATCAACATTTTAGTGGTGAAATCAGGCCATCCAACTGCTTTAATTGCTCGGCATGGTGGTGGGGGCATCATGCTGAGGGTCTGTTTTGTGTTGCTCAAACTTGATAGAATATCAAAAAAAGAGGAGTACCTTTGGAGTTTTCCACCTTTGGAGCTCTGACACGGCCATGACTTCTAAACTTTACAGCATTTTATCACCAACATTTATAGCTATTATATGAAGGGTCGGCCTAAAACCAGGTGATCGTCAGTCCAGCAGGTAAATACAGCAACTGTTTTCCAGTTTGAAATATCCCAGCATTACCTTTCCTATACGCCTGCTCCTGGTGATATAATCACCAATATGAGTTTTGTTCTATATTTAAATCTGAGCCTGGATGTAAAATTAAAGGAAAAGTCTGGTAAGCAAGGTATAATCAATGGATCATTCTTTATACCCAAAAC
>NW_015150703.1:173909-175605 GCF_000732505.1 Cyprinodon variegatus
CCCATACCTGTCTATGTCTCTGAAAGGTATAAAAAATTTCAAATTCAATGATAATTTTTTTTATGTCTTAATCAGCGCCCTCTACTGGCCAACCGCCACTGCCTTGAACCCAATCTAAGAAGTGGAATTCAATATATTTTAGTTAATTCCAATGTATTTTATCTATGATTACACCATTGCTGTTCTTGCTTAAGTATTTAATATTATTTATTTAAATCAGCATATCAGATGTTTAGGCCAGGATTATTGTTTAAGAGCTTTAAACAAAAACCTAAGTGATTGGACAGGATGGCTCCTGGTTTAATTCGATAAAAGTTGTTTCTTTAGTTGCCCTTTAACCGCAGTGATGTTAAAAAAAAACTAAAAGAAATCTATAACACAATGTTTCAGGTTGGGGTGACAGAATTCACACATTACTCTACTGGAGTTTTTATAACCTTACTTCAGATTTATGGATATTGTGACCTTGGCTGTGTGGCTGAAAACGTGAGATTAAAACCTTTAGGAGCGCCGTATCCTGACAGCACAATAAACAGTCTTTCTCTGCTACTTTCATTTCTCACAGGAAATTTATTAGCAGATTTCTGTGCTCAGCTTACGCAACTTTGAACACATATTGGCCTCACTAGTGCAACCAGTGGAGTGAAATTATCATTATTTTACACGTGCCTCAGACAAAGACAGAGACAGACGTGAAATGAAAAAAAACCCTAGTTGCCGAGTTGCACCAGAGAGACGTTGCAGAGCAAAACCTCCAGTTAGAGCTGAGAATCGGTCAATGGGGCAGTTCTGTCCTCTGAATGCGTCTTTCATGGACTGGTCAAAAAGTCAATGAGGGATAATTTCATATGTATGTCGAGAACTTTTTTATCTTTGCAAAAGCAGATTTACATTTTCCAGAGAGAGTCAAGGTGTAAAATACTTATGTTGCGCCCATAAGGGGAGAACATATATCAGGATACATAAGCAAAACCTAAAGACTTATTTATCTTTTTTTTTTACTCTCTTGAATGTTTTTTTAAGTAAGTTTATTTTTCTTTAAAAAAGAGCATATTTTCTTGACTTAAGCAGTTAAGTGATGCACTTTGCCAATGGAATGAGGCAATTTACATTTAAAATAAGAAAAAAAAACAACTGCATTGTCTAATATCTTATCATCTTATTTTACACTTATTTTAATAGTAAAAATGGTAATTCTCTTGGCAGATTATCTTATTTACCTGCTCAAATTAAGGGTAGGTACACTTACTGTAATTTAAAGGGGTCATATAGATGAAGAACGATAGTTAATTGGCTGAAATTGACGTACTGAGAAGTTCAAACCCCATCAACACCTCCTTTCTCTGCAAATCTCACTATTCTAAACTTCCACCCTAAAGCAGTACATTATTTAAACACAGATGTTTCTGTTTTAGTGGATGTAGGCAAAATGTTGCATCATTTAGAAAACTGTGATTTAATTGTAGGAAAATGATTCTGCAGATTCAGAAACCTTGAAAGTAAAGCTCAATGCTTTGATATTTCAGAATATCCCTTTTGATACTAAAACTCCATTATTCAATATGACCTGATTACATACAGATACTGCATCAGCTGTATCTGTATATATATTAGCCTCTTACACCCTAAGGGGGTATAAATAAATTTCTGCCTGACAAAAACACACAAAAGTAAATCACTTATAGCCTCACAGCTA
>NW_015150703.1:176965-178654 GCF_000732505.1 Cyprinodon variegatus
CTGGTGAATTTCAATGGTGAAGTCCTCTGGAAATCTTCAATAATTGTTGTTGATTGCAGATGTGTCTAGTAGTTCCCATTGATTTAGCTTGGAAAGCGGGGAGAATGGCGCTAGGCTTACCGCACCGTGACGTCACTGCTGGAAGATGGCAGGAGGGAGGGGCTACTATGTTTGGGCAAAAAGGGCCGCTCCCGGACTCAGTGATCGAGATGAAAATTATTATTTTTAGTTTATCCTGAATAACGTTAAATTCTTTAAATCACTGCAAGCTCATTCGTTTTAGGTATAAATAATGATCCATTGATTATTCCTTGCTGACCGGATTTTTTTCCATTTAAAGCCAAAGTCAGTCTCACAATGTCATTAATCCCATCCCTGTTTCACTTAATGTAAAAGTCAAAGAAATTGCTAATTTTCTATTTTGAGTGCTTAGTGAGCACAGTTATTTTTATGTTATTCTGTCCACTCAAAATGGAAAAAGTTATGGCTATATTTATCATCAGGTATTAATAGAGTAGTCTAGAGTAGACTAATGGGCCCTGGCTCAGGATCTGGCCCCCTAAAGGGCTCTGACTCCAAGTACTGTCAGGATTTGGTTGTGGTTTGAGGACCCAAATGCAGAGGCAGGAAGGCAGAGGTGAGTTTCTTGTTGGTTTAATGAAGGATAAACTCAACGCAGAGGCAGGAATCCAAAAATCAAAACCTGAAAACAAAGTCAAACAAACCATGGAGACATGTGGGGAAAAACAATCACGAGGAGGAGAACTCAGAGAAACGGAGTTGGAGGAAGTTAGACGAGGAACCAGACCTGAGGAACTGAACATAGTGTATTTATGGGAGACTGAAACAAAAAGAAGCCTAATGAGCAGATTGGGAGCAGGTGTGGACAGAGCAGACAGGAAAAGGAGCTAGGGAAAGAGGAGAACACAAGAGGGCAGCAGAGGGCAACAAATAAATACCTGAAAACTGAAGAATAACCAGAGAAGACAACAAAGGTAAGAATGAAACCACTAAAACTAGAAAACATGGAGCAAAGTAAAACTGAGGACTCAAAAGAAAACATAACAGAACCAAAACTGTGGCAGGAAATGGGATTAAATGGTCTAAGGATTTGAAAGGGAATATTGCCTTTCATTCAGTGGTTGATCCATTTTTGGTACCCTGCATTTCATGAAAGAAAAACCATAAATGGCTGCAAAAATAACTAATATCTGTCAAAAGTAAATATAAAAGTTGTAAAAAGTATCTAAATTTCTATAAAATGACAAATGAAAGTTAGACACTTCTCTAAGAATTATCTAAAAAATTAACAGGCCTGGACAAAAATGATGTTGCCCTCAACTTAAAGGAAGTTTACCAGATTTTAATTTAATCTCTCTAAGAAAAATGCTTTTTACATTTCATATTATGTTGCAGAAGAGGTAATTTTATTAAAATTAATCACTCATTGAATGAGCATATGCAGGAGTCCAGGGATTAAGCCTACGAACTTTGCACTACGGTTTTCTCTTGGTTTCTAATTCTGTGGTCTCAGGTTTGAAAGGTGTCTTGTCTATAAGGCATGTTTCAACTCCTTCTAATATACATTTTTATTTACTTTGTTCTTAGATCAAGGACAGCTGTGGAGTACCACAGGGATCAGTGCTAGGACCAATTCTCTTTACTTTATACATGCTCCCAATTGGTAGA
>NW_015150703.1:179510-180697 GCF_000732505.1 Cyprinodon variegatus
CCTTCTCACATATAAAGCCTTAAATGGCCAAGCTCCATCTGATATCAGAGATCTGATTGTTCCTTATGCTCTTTGACTTTTGGCCTTAAGGGTTTGATAAGTTTCTTGTGTCTAATTCATGTATTTAAATACTACTGTTTAGAGAGCAGAACAGGGAGCCAGCTCAGGTTTTTGCAAATGTCAATGTCAGCATGTTTTGACATTTAGAAAAATATACAGTTTAGATGTTGTGAACTTTGCATATTTGGGAGCTATATGGGATTCCTGAAATGAAAGCCGTTGTTTGTGTAGATGGAGATGATGTGACTCACAACATTATTTGAACGTCCTGCAGACGGCTTAGTTTCCTTAAGTAAACCCGCCCACAGAAATGCTGACTCAGGGCAGTTTGCAGACTTTCATGACGGGACTAGTTGGATGTTGAATTGATGTTGGCCTTCTGCCAACGTCAGGATATGTAGCAAGGAAAAGCTCTTAACTTTACCTTTGCTGTGCCAACACATCTTACTTCAGGGGTCTATTTGTTCAAGACAAGCAACAAAAAGCTCTCATTTAGAGTTTGGCAATGAGCCATTTGTCAACACATAATCTCAATAAGAAGAATGTTGCTGCTTTAAGCAGGAAGTTTTACAATTGAGAAAATATAGCTCAGTAGTTCCTCCCAGCTAAGTGCCTACATCACCATAAAGACACAGAGGAAACCCTTATTCATTATACATTTTAGTTTTTACTGATCCATGTTGCCCTTAACTGAAAAAAAAAACGGTAACTTTTCTGTAATGTTTTTTTCTTTATGAGCGTAATGGATAGTTAGCTATTTAAAATGAATTGTCTAATTTATTTTTTGTATACTATTTAATGTAAATAATTGGAAGTGAACTTTCTAAATGTTGCAGATTGGTCATTGATGTTTTGTCTGTTTTGTTTTGTATTAGTAATGTTTAAGGGTTTTTTTGTACCTCATGGGCTGCCGTAGAAAATTAGAACAGGCCCGATAGAATCATTATACAGTAACTGAACTGTCATCAAGAAATCAACACTTAGCTTTTTTTCAGCTGTTTTTGATCACTCCAGATTTTCTTTGTGAAAAACATAAAAGAAAAAAATAAAATAAACCACAATAAATTGTTTTAAATTTAAAGTTCACCAGATTGTCAGATTAATTTAAAGTTTTCTATCTAAGGAAA
>NW_015150703.1:182044-185375 GCF_000732505.1 Cyprinodon variegatus
CGGGGCCGGTGGCGGCGCCCTGATTGCACGTTTGTTTGCAGGAGCTCCTACAGGTTCTCCCTCTGGTTTGCAGACATTTTTTGTCTTCTACAGATACAAAAGTTGATTGTATGTTGTTTTTTGTCTTTCTTCTCTTTCTTTTTTCTTTTGCCTTGTCCGCCTGTCATGTTTGGCATTACTAATCTTACATCTGTAATAAAAAAAAAAAACCTTACATAAATAATAAAGCAGTATTGGATGATCAGGGGAGGTTTTTCATCCTGACAAGCCCCCCCCCCCCTAGCAAAGAAAAAGTGTTGGCAGAGCACTGCACTCAGATTCCAGTACTGTTCCCTTAATGCTGAACACGACAGGGATAAAAACAAAAAGGAGAGAGAGAGGCAGTGGGTTAGAAGTAGAATAAATATCACCAAACTCTTGTTGAAGCACTCAGGTCTAAATCCTCAGAGGAGAAAATAGACCAAGGTTGAAACCTGCAGCAAGGAAGAACTGATTCCCTCAGATGAGAGAGGAAAAGCCCAAGTTCCAGTTCATGTTGCTATTTCATTCAATTCAATTGAATTTAGCTCATTTATATATTAGCAATTCACAACACGTAATCTAAAGGCACTTTACTGTTTAGTCTAAAAGAAACGTCTGATGGATCCAGACAGCATTGAACTTTAGTGGCGTTGTGGATTTAAAGATTGAATATGAAGACCGACGAGAGGCCGACCGGGGGCTAAAGAAATATGCTTCTTACGGTTGTGAGTAAGAGGATATTGTTTTTAAAAGTTTCTTTTCTACAAAGAGAAAGTTAAAGATTCTTAACTTTGTTCAGGCATTAAAATAAACCAAGCAGCTTTATCTTTATGAAAAGAACATACTTATTTGTTCCTCAGTCTGAGTCAGAATGCCTCAACATTACAGAAAGCCTTTGGGATGAAGTACAGAGGCTACAATTGTAAGTTATACATTTATCTATGTTAGATTTTCTATGACTGGCTGGGAAGATTGCTGAACCCAGAAACCTCAATCAAATTCAATTCAAAAATAGCTTCTTTTTTTTTTTACAATCTGTTAATAGCTTCCTAAACTGTTAGCTTCTCTCCATAACATTAGTTCTATAGAATTTGTCAAAGATCCTTTATTGCAAACAGAAACTTTTCACAGTAGATTCAATCAGTCTGTCCTTGTTAACCTACAGAAGCACTGGGGAATAAAGAGAATATTCTTACTGCATATTTTCTATTCTGCTTCCCTAATTATATGACATTTATTGCAGCTTTAAGCTATCATTTTTTTAATGTACTTTGCTTTTTGGTGTTTTATGTTTTTTTCTTATATGGAAAATATGCAAATTCTTGTGTTTAGACCATCTTTTATTGAATAAATCCCAAAAAGATTTATGGTTAGCCATTGACTCACACAAAGTACATGGTATAATCCTAAAGAACTGCGACTGTCTCAATCTATATGGAGGTTGGTTGATGACCCAAATGCAGAGACCAGCAGGCAGAGATGAATCTCATAAATTTAATGAATAACAAACGCAGAGAACCAAAATTCAAAATACTAAGAACCCAAAAAAACAGAAAGCATCAGGGAAAACTCATGTGGGGAGCCAGAGACGAGGGGACAATAAAACAAGAACAAGGAAGCAGCAGTGAGTGACTGCAGAGGTGGAGTATATAAGGGGAACAGAACAAAGGATGGACTAATCAGCTGAATATGGAGCAGGTGTGAGTGGAACTAACTAGAAGGAAGCCAAGAGGAACGGAAAGGAAAGAGGAAAGGAGTCCCAAAAGGTGAAAACCATGACAGTGACATCAGTGAATATCTTAGTAATACAGAAAGTGTTTGACATTTCTGTCTTTTCAAATATTTCTTTAAGACATTGTTTCTGTCCTTTAAAACTAAATGTCTTTAATGTGATTTCTGGTCCATTAAAGACTATTCCACAGATCGACGGTCCGGTGATGGTCAATATTTCTGTGTTGCTGATATCCACAGATGAAGCTTTAAAATCAGTGAGGCATTTAGTTGTCTGTGGACATTTTGGTTTATATTGTAAGAGCAGCGCTGCAAGGAGTCCATATGGATTAATCTCTGCATTAATCAGAGGACACAGTAAACATGGAGAAAAACGTCTATTAAGATGACACAAAAGATGTACTTTTTGCCCCTAGTGTAAAAGGCTAATTGTGTCAGGAAACAAAAACTGCAGATGACCATGAGCACACAAAGCCCACTGTGAAACATGGTGGTGGCAGCATCATCCTCATGTTGAGTGGACGTTTGAGACGGAAGCTGAGGTTGTTTCTTGCAGATTTAATTAGCATGGGCAGCAACAGAAGCATAAATCCCTAAATTACTAATCAAGGAACACGTGGATTAAGGAGGGAATGAAGAGAATCCAGCAACCAGTAACTGCAGAGGAGGAGTATAGTTGCCAACCAGAACAAAGAATGGAGTAATCAACTGGTTGGGAGCAGGTGTGGACAGAAGGATCTAGAAGGGAGCTTTAGGGGAAAGCAGTCGGGCCTATGGCTTATTTTTCCTATTCTGGCAAACTCCTCCTATAAAGAGAGCGTTTGTAAAAACCATCCTAAAAAGACTAAAACACTAATTAAAAGGTTAAAATGGTCTTTAGTCTTGTGCATTTCATAAAAACACGGAACACATTTTCAGACAGACTGCAGGAGGGGACACTAGTTTAAAACACCCCGATTAATAACTGATAAAAACCAGATGGTACCGTATAAAATCCTCTATTGGAGATCAGCAGTTCGTTTTTTTCATGGAGGCTTGTGTAATGTCCTCCACTGGGGGCTTTTTTCTAAAGTTTTTCTGTCCAGATGCAGACCGGCCGGTTCTGAAGGTGTCTTTGGTTTATTGCTTTTGTGCAGCTGTGGTAAAGGGCTCTCTGGTCCATATTCGATAAAACTATTCTCTGTGGGTCCAGGTTGGAGAGCAGAGGTCCGCTTTGCTCGGGGAAACGAGGATCCAGGATCAGGCCAGGAAAGGAGTCCGCCAACGAAGGAGGCTCCTCTCCTCGGCTGACAGCTTTTCTGTCTGAAGGTGCAGGAAGCAGTCATGTTAGAATGATCTAGTCAAAGTTCAAACGTGGAGACATAAGAATTCATGTTGAAATAACATCTGTTGAAATAAAGATTTTTCTCTCTTTCTTTGCCCCCTTACAACAAGGGGGCAAAGAAATGATGACAAACCAGCAAAGATTGATTGAACAGGAGGAGAATGAATGGGAGGGAGAAACAAAGACCAGGCTAATTAGCAGATTGGGAGCAGGTGTGAACAGAGGTAAGAAGGGAGGAGCTCGGGGAAAGGAGAC
>NW_015150703.1:186020-190947 GCF_000732505.1 Cyprinodon variegatus
CCCCATGCAGTACCGCTGTGGACCACCTAGGGGTCGCGGCAGACATGTTCACAAGTCATTTTTTGCAAGTCCAAGTCAAGTCTCAAGTCTTGAGAAGGCCTGTCGCAATAATCAATAATCAGCCTGCTTGTTTCTCCTTGTGTTTTCATCTCCGTCACTGAGACGGTATAGCTTAAAGGTTACTATTATATCTATGAAATGATCATTATCTTGAACTGCTAAATGAAAAATACAAATAAAAAAAGCACACACACAATTTTTTTTTCCAGTTAAATTTTGCATCTTTATTTTTTTTCTTTCAAAATAAACAATTTTCTTACAGTATTTACCTGACTTTTGTGGTTACAACTTTTTCTAGTTTTAGCAGTAAATGTCTGCTCTTTTATTTTTAAGTGAAAATGAGGACTGTGGGAAAAAAACAATCACAATCCTGCTTTTTATTAATACATATGAAGTTAGCAACTACAGCAGATAAATAAAAACCCTAAATAAATACCAGGACAATAACAATTCTTTCATAAAAGAAACATTGTGGCAATAACTTTTTGTAAATTAATGCCCTGGAACAGACAGAACCGACTTGGCGGGCAGGATTTTAAATTCAATTCACTTTATTTATTTAGTGCCAATTCACAACATTATTCACAACATTTTTCTCCTCTAACACGGCCATGAAGTTTTTAAAGCTTGGCTTGTCGATCATGCATGCATGCGCACCGGCACGCGGGCATATATGTCACGTAGCGTTGCGTCAGTGACATCAGTGCTACGTGACAGTTTGACAGCCCCTCTGCTGTTTTTTTTGTTTGTTTTTTTTATCTCTGCTGTGTGCGGGTAAGGCGAGCGGCGATCAGTCAAGTTAGTAAAACAAAAAACACTTAGAAATAAAATATTGTTCACAAATCAGAAATCACGAGTCTCAGTCTAGTCGGAAGTCCTTCAAATGCAAGTCTAAGTCGAGTCTGAAGTCATTAAATATGCAACTTAAGTGTGACTCGAGTACTTGTGACAAACTCGAGTCCCCATCTCTGGGTTGTGGACCCCCTGTTGAAGACCTCCACTTTAAAGCTGTAATTTTTTACCAATAACAGCATCAGTGGTAGTTGATAGCCGCCCAAATTTCTTCAGCTGGAAATTCATCTATGGTTCCCTTTCCTGTTGGCACTGTGCTGTCCAAATATCTAATGGCTGCTTACACTGGGATTTATCCTGGATAATTATAGAAATGTATGTATAGATGCTGAATTTCACCAACAAGATGGTAACTGTTTGACAATCATTTCATAACAACACAAAATGTTTTGACGTGACCTCCACTGTGACCGTTCAGCCAGGAGCGAGGCAGAGATGGAGGACGTCTGTGTGGCGGTTGAGGCTGAGGAGGAGGAGGAGGAGGAGGAGGAGGACGCTGATCAAAGCTCGGGGCAAATGGGAGACAGACTTACTGTAAGAGGATTTTCTGCTGTGCCCTTGCCGGTGCCTTTGTACCTCTGGGCTTCTGTGTATTCACAGCTGGCTCACAGGGTGGCCATCTGTAGCTGTGTGTGTGCGCTTTCTCATGTGTTTGTCAGTGTTTAACATTTTCTCATTTTCAACTCTTTACATGCTTCACTTAGTTGGGGGAAAATCCTGAGGGGCGTCTATTAAGGAGTCTCCATCAATCATTGGTTGAGCTGTACTCAGTGTCTCACAGCATGACCTTGGCCAAATGACCAAAAGTTAAAGTTGGATTGAAGAGAGAGATGATTGGTGTCTTGCACCATTGTCTGAGTAATGCCTTTGCATATGTAGAGCACGCATTACAGTGATGCACTGATATGCATGCTAATATTTAAATGACCTACAGCAACTTTAAAAGTTTCATAGCCCTTGACCTTTTCAACCAACTTTGGTTTAAACTATGCTAAACTAACGCAGATTAGCACATAAGTAGGAATAATGCAGCCAGCCGTTCCAAGAACATTAAGGAGCCCTTTTTTCTTTTGTTGACACTCAGAGGCAACCAGTATTTAGATCAACTTGGACAACGATGGCATCTCCAACTAAGGTGAAAAAAATTAACAATTAGAAGAAAAAAAAGTGCGAGCTTTAAGAATAAGCAGAAAGGTGCTGCAGTACTGTGTTTTTACCACAGGTGGCAGCATCATCTGAAAACTTTGTAATGCCTCTGTAAGGATGGCTGTTACTAGAAGCATCTCCTCATCTGGTGCACAACAGAATACTGGTGTTCAGGCTCTTAGCTAGCAATGCATACAGGCGTACATTGTACACCAGGCGGTCCTGGGGGGGGCGCTGTCCTGCAGGTTTTAGAGGTTTCTCTGCTTTAGCACAGCTGGTTCTGATGATTGCAGTTCAGTAAAAACGTGTTAATCAGCTCTCAATGTAAATCCGCTGTTCTGGAGCAGGAAAACCTCTAAAACCTGCAGGATAGCGGCCCTCAGGGACCGACCTTGGGGATGCCTGGTTTACAATGTGCACAGATGGTGCAGAGGGACATTAAGGGCATAATCTCAGCCCTACCTTAGACTCCTAGGAGGTTCCTGTAAGTTCTCAGTGACGAACCCATTGCTGTTAACAAACCCATGTTTGTTAGAATGAAAACTAGGGGTGTAAATAATAATGGTTTTTTATCAATGCATCGATCCAACAGCCGACGATCTGCTGCATCGATACGTCCGCAAGAGAATCGAATCATGTATTTTTTTTTCCTCCGGTCTATTTTTATCCATTTGCTCCTGGGCGTAATTCTCCTCCCGTGCTGCGGTGGCGCTACACCTACTTTGCCCTCCTACCTCGCTTCCTGGTTATACTCTTACAGCAGTGTGTTGCAGTGAGCTTGATGCAGACATTTTTGATTTATGCTCAATATTGCAGCGTGGTCTGTGCTACACGCTGTGGGTCTAGATACGGCCGAGGCGGCGAGGAAGTGGGGGCGAGTTTAGTCCGACGACGGAGGGACATGAGGGCCAAAAAGAGCGTCTGTGGAGGGGGCGGGACGTCTGGAGCCGAGGTATTGCATTGCACTCATTGCACTGATTTTCTGCAGTATTTTTTGATACAACTGTTCTTCTGTTATTTGCTGTTGTTTCTTAAAAAAAAATGCATAATGATATCACAGCTTTCATTGATTTATTTCAAACTTGAAACTTTGTTTAGCCTGTAAGGTTTAAAAAAATAAATTAACTGATTAATCGAATCGAATCGTGGTGTATTCTTGAGTATCAAAAATAATCAAATCGTTGGGTCAGGAAATCGATACTGAATCGAATCGCCATGATGGATGTGATTTACACCCCTAATGAAAACCTGCATAAAGACATTTTGGAGCATTAGAGTAAAACACATTTAGCACATGTGTAAAGCACACTCATATGCAGACCTGCTGACGGGGGGGGGCAAAGGGGTCAAGTGTCACAGGCCCAGGACAGAGGGGGGGCCACAATTGATACTCTGACCATTAAAAATACAGACAGAAGTAATTTTTCAGAAAATATTTATGATAAAAATATTAAATATTAGAGTAACTAAATAATCTGCATTAGCTTTATTTCATATCTTTTCTTTAAATAAGGGATCATTAGAACCCCCACCCCCCAGCATAAAATGCTTTGACCAGGACAACAGCGGGCTGCAACGTTTAAAGTTCGTTTCTCTGCAAACTAAGAATGTTCGGTTTTCTGAATTCTGGAGCACAGAAAAAAAGAGAAAAAGGGAAGATGACACCAAAGGCTGGAGGGATTTTAGGAGTAAACATTAAAAATAAACTGAGGATGAGTCTGGAACAGGAACAGGAACCAAATGGCAGAAGAATGATGCCCATTCAGAGCCAGGGAAGAAGCAATGCCTGATTTTAAAGAATAGCATCTGCTAGCTACTGTAAGGGGAAACACCTTTTCTTTTCCAGAAATACTGGAGCTTAGCGCCAAAAGAGCAGAAAGATGGCAGAGGTCCAGGAGCAGAGTGACAGACGGAGCGGAGCAGGAGAGCCAGCTGCCCGATTGGAGATCCTGAACATAGTGGCTCAGAGATGATTGAAACTGAAATCTCCATTACATTGCAAATTGTCGTTGACAATAAAGAAATTGATTAAATTATATTTCCTCTCTCAACCTGTGACTGGCTGGAGGTGAGCAGGCATTCAGTAAAAATGAAGATAATAAAAATCTACCTGCATTCTGGGATGTTCCAGGAAAGGTTCAAAGATCTGCTAATGCTGTCTTTAGAGCATCAGCTTGCCAGAAAAAAATAGACTTTAAAGACATCATAAATGACTTTAAGTGAAGTCATCCATGACTTGTTTGAAGGACATTTTTTTTCTGTAAACAGCAGATAATTTAATAAAATAATAGGCAAGGGAGCATGAGGTATGGGGGGGGGTCCAACAGTTTTATCCCAGATATTTTCCAATGATTAGCAGCCATCTTTTAGCGTCTCACTCGCAGCATAAACAGCTAAAATCACAGGTTAAACATATTCATCAAGTTTAGCAAATGCACTAAAAAAGCCAGATTGCGTGTTTGCTAATTGAATCGACGTGTGAAATGTTGGTTTTACTTTATATAGTTACGTTGTTTTAACATCATTAAGTAATGCTATTTTAACACAATGTGGAATAAGTTCAACTAACTTATTTAGTTTAACTTAATAACTTATTTACTAGTATAATTTAGTGTTTTTTGCTTTCTAAAATTCAATTTCTGCTACTAAAATGTAATTTAGCAAATATATTATTAGAGTTACAGATTTTGATCAGGAGGAATCTTATTTTAGTGATTTTACAAATGGAACAACAGAGAGGAGAGTGCTTTTAATAAATGTTAACATGTCCTGCCATAGACCTCTTGATATAAACTTAACTTGAGCAACAATCCTTCCATCTTCCTCTCCTTTGTCGCTGTAGCGCTGTTTCTCTGTTTCTCTGTCTTTT
>NW_015150703.1:191656-192987 GCF_000732505.1 Cyprinodon variegatus
AGACCTCAATGTTCTTTATTCTGGTTCTGGAAAGTTGGAACAGAAAAGATAATACACTTAGATTACTGTTAAACATGGTCCTGGCTATTGGATGAATAAAGAAGCTTAGAAAACATTTAACTATCATTTATGAAAGATTTTAAAAACCCTGGAACAATTTCCTCCTACTTGAAATTAGGTTTAGTCTGTTTGTCAGAAAAAATCACAATGAAAGATTAAATGATGTGGTTAAAACCTTTTAAAGAGTATTTTTTTTAAAAAGAAGACGTTTCTCTTCCCATCCAGGAAGATTTTTCAATTCAAAATGTCAGAAATTATTTTTAAAGAGTAATTTTGTGTTTTCCAAGAAACACGAAAAGTTAACAGTTTCTGTTGTTGCACTTTGGTCTTTTTTGGTCCATTTATTTATTTATTATTATTATTATTATTATTATTATTATAATTTGGGCATTGCATACAGGCGTTCCCTTAGAGGAACTCTATAACATCTATTTTCAATATATTATTGTATTTTTTTTTTCCATAGAACATCAGCTTAACTCAAGTGTGGCCAAAAAACATAAAAAAATCACTCAAATATTCGACATCTGCAAAATATTGCCGATAAAGTGGTTAAGGCTGCAGGAATGGGTTAGCAGAACCTAAGTCCTAAAATGCAGTAATTGAAATTTCTAGGTTCATTTTAGATTATAAAACCTTTTCAAAGGTGCAACATATCAGATAAATTAAAACATCGCAATAACCGCCTGCTGCTGATCAGAGGGACCACTGATACAAATCCACATAAAAAAAAAAAAAAATACTGTCCAGTTGGGGACTTAATTATAAATCTAATTGATTTTTATATAATAATCTATGGTAAAATAAACAAACAGCAGGAGGTCTTTCAGACGAGCTGTCAGAGCAGAGACATTTACAGGATGCTCTTATTTTTTCTCTTTTTGTTTATTGACAAAATAAAAATACTGGATGTGGTGACATTAAGCGATCAGCTAACAGCTTTTATCTAGAAGCAGCAGAGAGCAAAGAACTGCAGCCTTTTTCTGCTTATGAAGCCTTATGTTGTCCTGCTTTATCCTCCATACATGTTTGACTTGTTGTTTTAAACCTGTAACAATTCCTGCAGAAATATGTGCAAACATTCCTCACAATTTTTATTAATGTTATTATTGACCATTTTTACCAGATCTATGTAGAAAGTAAAAAAAAAAATCGCTATATATGGGTCACTATAAAAACTCTAAAATTAATATAATTTTGTATAATTTGTATAATATAAAATGTATAAAATGTTATCTGCACCTTGGCCACACTGTGGCTCTGCCTTTGTT
>NW_015150703.1:193791-196653 GCF_000732505.1 Cyprinodon variegatus
TGACCTGAGATGACATGATGTGAATTGGAGCTATAGAAATAAACTGAATAGAATTGAATGTTACGACTTTCTTGTTCTTTTAGGTAAACTCTGTTTTGTGATGCGAAATCAACACTAGGGAGAACCCCTTAAATGCAACCCCCTTCAAAGATGCAGGACATGAAGAAAATTAAGGATTTATTCGTTTAAATAGTCTCTGTATGTAAACAAAGACATTCAGTGGAGCAGGAAAGCCATTTACCTTCTATTATCTGTTGCTCTAGAAATGCCAGGAAACTATTACATGGAGCTGCATTGTAGTCTCTGCTCACTTCACCTTGGTATTTCCTCTATTTCACATCGAGCTGCCGATGGCTCCAATGTTATGGAAATGTTCGTTTTGATAAGCCTGCAGCGTTCCTTGATAGACAGAGCCTTGAACAATGGGAGCCTCGGCCCCTTTGGCAGTTGGACAGGGACACAAAGGAGACATAATGAGCAAAGATAGCATTGTGATGCTGGGGAGCAGATGAGAAAGGCTGATGCCATTCTCAGTCTTTCTGGCTCCTGTGTAGCTGCGCCTCACAAACACTGAGGAGGAACATTGTGCAGCAGTTTGGTTGCCTGGTTGTCTCCTTTGTGTCAGTGGTGGAGAACGAGTTTTCCAGTCAGGCAAAGCATTGACAGCCTGCTGTTTGCTCTCTGGGCCTGCAGAAATATTTGTTCAATCAGCTTTAGACACAAAACTTCATAAAGAATTGATCAATAAGTAATTCAGCAGTAACAAAGAAGTTATTAAAATCACTGATCTGATCTTGTCACGACTCAGAACTGAGGATCCAGTACTCAGGCTAGACAGACAGTCAGATTATTCAAAAAGCGTTTATCAAAACACTGACAGACGGGAGTAGCAGCGGCTAGCATGTCCGAGGCAGGAAACTGTTTTTAGAGTACAGTCCGAGCCCAGAGGACGATGCAGATGCCGTTTGGCTGGCCAGCGGTTTCCACACAGAGAGTTCCAGACGCTGAAGATCACAGAACTGACACAAGATCAGATCTGAGCAGAAGATGGAAGGAAGGATTATCCAGAGAGAAAAATCATGAGACTGTCATTCTCCCAGGCCTGGGTGCAGACCGGTTTTTCCTTTTTTCTCTCAGCAGGGCTGGACGTGCAGCTGCTCTTCATCAAACTGATTTCCATCTTTCTTAAGGAGCTGGAACCAGCAGGAGGGCGTCGGTTCGTTAATGCTCCAGCGTGGTACAACTGATCCTTTACCAAGCCTTTGCCAAAACCTAACCCTGTACTCTCTCGCTCCTTCTCTTAGAACCCAGGATCCCAAGCCTGAAACCACTCCACAGAAACCTCTTCTCTCTGGACTCCTGTCAGAGGCGTTTCAGTCAGCCTCATGGAACCAGCGAGGCTACGGGTCTCTGAACTATTAAAGCCCTCCTGCCTGAGCTCGCCTGCCTGTCCACCGTCAGATCTCACCCATCGGACCTGCACCACTCGCCTGGACCTCTGGTCACCATCCTCCCAAGAAAGACACCAAGCCGCCCCTCTGTGAGTCACAAACATTCCTCACTCTTCAACCAGCACCGAACTGTTGCTCACCCAACCTCTTCCAGAAAACCCTGCCTGCCAGACTTCACTCTGTACAGCCTCAAACCTTCAATAAAACCCTTTAACTGATTCTTGCCTCTGTGATTGCTCCTATTCAGAGTCTGTAAACCTAAACATGACAGAGACTGATCCTGAGACAGATCCAGGTACAGTCCACAGACAGCCAGTCCACAGACAGATCAGAACAGGGACAGGTGGGTTCAAAGGTCAGGAGAAAAACCAGGTCATGATCAGGCAATCGGAACAGAAAGGATAGAAAACTTTAAGGCTCCAGAATAATCTGATCTCTGAATCACTGATGGCTGGAAGGAAGACATTTAAATAGACGTTGGAACAGGTGGATGCGATGAGCGGTAATGAGAGTTTGGGCGGAGCTAAGCAGGATAATGAAATCAGAAATCAAGCCAGTCATCAGTGCCAAGATGATGACAGATCTATGATCCCCTGTCTGTCCGTCTGTCTGTCTACGTAGCACTATTACAATCAGATTTCACTCATCTTTCTATTTTTAGTTCCACTCTAAGGTTGTAGATCATTTCTACAGATGTGATTCTAAAAGTCAACTATAAATACTTTATTTGTTGGCTTCTTATAAAGAAACGGCGTTTTCCCATCTAACTCAGCCTCCTTCCATTCTTCTAGCTGCTGTGTAACTAAGGGGGCGTGTCTTAAACCGTCAGCATTGATCCATCCAGAAACGATTAATCATCTCTACACTTTAAAATATTCTGACTTTAAAGAAATGAAAACAACCAAAATAATTCTTTCCTATAATTTAAGGCTTCCTGCTCTAACAGATATGAAACCACTGTCAACCATCAGCCTTTAGATGGGATGACTATCTTATTGGTGATTCCTGTATTTAGCAGTTGAAGCAGTTAAGAGGGGGGGGGGAGGTGCTAGATGTATTGTTAGGATGGATATGCAGGGAGGGGCTACAAAAATACTGAGTAATTAAACATATCAGACAACCAGGAATAGACTGGTTACTTTTGACTCCTCAAAGGTAAAAGATTTCTCAGTAAATTTTTAGTAATGTATCAGAAGACCTTTGATCACTTTGTACAGTAAATGAAATTGCTATTTTGGAGACACTTTGGGCCGGATTTATCAAGATCCAACTTTGCGTGCAGTAATTTGCGCTCGCAAACTGGAATTTTGCGCGAGGGGCTGAACCATGGTGGGTGATTTAACAAGAGTGATTGCGTAACTGGTGGCAGGTGCAAAACTGTTGGAGACGCCCTATTTAAATGATGGTTTTG
>NW_015150703.1:198126-199208 GCF_000732505.1 Cyprinodon variegatus
CTTAAATTTCTTAGTAAAACTTCTTGTAAATGTCATGCCTTCATGCTGTGTGCATCCTTTTCTTCTAGTTTTTCAGCGAATATGCTAGATTCCACTTCCTAAAGAAGCCTTTCAAAATAAGACTCATAATAACAAAAAAATTGCATAATACAAAATTAAACATGTAAACCAAAAAATATGGCAGTAAAACAAACCTTTGATAGATCCGGCCCTCTGTGTACAAAATGACAATAAAGTTTGTCTAAGTCTAAATTGAATTTGATCCCAACGTGTTTCAGTAAAGCAACTTGTTGAGATGAAAACCAACTTTAACAGTAAGAGGTTATGTTTATGTTAGCTTAACACGGATTCAGATTTACAGTGACACACCTGCAGACACAGCAGAGCAAACACGCATCCATCATAAGTCAGGTAGGGCAACAGCACTTAGAAGGCTGTGAAACGTGCTCCTCGTCTTTATTAGCAGCCTTGGCGTCCAATCTGTGCACCTGGTGACAGTGATGGAGCAGTCCATCTCAGCCAGGCTGCAGAGAACGGCGGAGGGCTGTGAAGGGAATAGAGGCGGACTGACCCACATCCTGAAGAGACATTCGTTTCATTACAGAACTCCAGAGAGACAGAATAAGAATTGGAGAAGGGGAGAGTCTGAGGTGACGGTGGGAGGATTGTTTTATTACAAAACCCAAGAGCACTAACCTGTCCATGCAGTGAAAGATTGCCTCAGCAATGCCTCTGATGTTCAGGTCAAAGATGTGAGAAAGCTCTGCAGATGATGAAGTCAAAAACAATTCAAAGCGCCGCCTGTTTTGCCTTTAAACTACGGCTGTCATGCGCTCCACACGCCTGCATAGCGGAGGACACATTTAATGCAAGAAAACAAGATCAGCACATTAGGAACCGCTTCCCTTTTAAGCCTAAAAAACCTTGAATATGGAAAAAAAAACTAACATTTTATGCAAAAGATGAACAGTTCTTGTAGAAGGAAAGCAGAAGCCTGCAGTTAAACTAGGAAATGAGCTCGTAGAAACTTTCATTTTCATGATTATATGGCAATGTTCTTGGAAACGCTCAATAGTGAAAAT
>NW_015150703.1:202636-203800 GCF_000732505.1 Cyprinodon variegatus
ATTCCATTGGCAAACTACCTCATTTACCTACTCAAGTTACGGTAAATACACTTAATTTAAGAAAAGGTTACTTATTTCTAGATAATTTTTCCAGTGTGGGACCTATCGCAATAAATATTGTTTTTATTTTTTACTGATTAACTCTAAATTCATTAAATTACCGCAAATGTATTAGTTTTAGGTATAAATAATGATCCATTGAGTATTCCTTGCTGATTGGACTTTTCCTTAGAGACAGCATGGAAACCGTTAATCTGAACTCCCATGTTTCCATCCTGTTTCCATCACTGTTCATTGCAGCCATCCCTGTATCACTACAGTTATAACCTGATGGCGTGCAGCAGCGTGTTTAAATGAAAAGCTTAATGAAGAAAATATAAAGATACAAAATGGATAAAAAAAAATGTATGGAGGTGACAGGTGTGCAAATAGAAGACCTCAGTTTATCCAACACATCCCAGATGAAGCCAACAGATTAAACGCTGGGTTAGACCAGGAATTTAAATCCTGTTCTCGTCTATTTTAAAGCTTTACTGAAGAATCGTCAGACCTATAAATTTAAATCACAACTTCTCTATCTTTTAAAACCATTAAAAACTGTGCAGACTCATCTTAAACCCCACAAGGCTGATAATATACTGTTGAATAAAAGCAATCCCATGCCTGCCCACAAGCAGAAAGATAAAAATAGATCTTCTTTTTCAGTGTCATTTCACAGAGGACAAAGCCATTACAATCCGCTATAAAACACATCTGGCTCTTTCCACATAAAGGTCCCACAGTTGGTAGGTAACACAACTCCTTTTTTCACATCGAGCTCAAACACACACACACACATATATATATATCTATCTATATATATCTATATATATATAGATAGATATATATCTATAAATATATGGTAGGAGTGGAACTTGAGCTTGTAGAAGAGTCAAAGTACCTCGGGTCACACTGGAAACAACACTTTCATTTAAAAAACACATCAAACTCACTGAAAACACAATTAAATTTAATATACGTAACTTAAAGCAGATCAGATCATCGATGACATCAGTTCTGCTAAAATGTTTCTAAACTCAATGATAGATTTTCACACATAGACTTACTGCATCACAACCTGCTCAGACACAACTTTACAACCAATAGAAATATTCAAAAAATCTT
>NW_015150703.1:205790-208589 GCF_000732505.1 Cyprinodon variegatus
CAGCAGAACCAGGCTCAGTGTGAGCGGCCATCTGCTGAGGCCCACTGGGGTTCAAGGAGACAGAAGCAGACATAGAAAAAGAAGCATAGATCCAAAAGGCAACTGTCAACCAGCTCCACAGGCGGCCCCGTCCAGGGTTATTGCCTCACGAACTAAAACCGGTAGTTGATTCCACATTAGAGGAGCCGCTTTACAACAACTGGTTAGCTGAGAGGAGGGAGCAACAGAGGGCGGCTGGCTCTCACCTGAGCTCCTGAATCGGATCGACCATGAGACAGGTGCAGCTAACTCAGCACAGCTTTAATCGTCCATCTTCAAACTAACTTCCTAATGCATATTTCTGAGGCAGCCTTAAAGTGTTCGCTGCCATCTCATACTGCTGAGATCTTTCTATACTGTGGCATTTTGAAACAACTTTTTCAAGAAAATCCAGCGCCATTGCAGCCGACCTAAATACTGCAGGCACCTGTTAGCGCTCAATGACAGCGCTATTTCATAATTAAGATATCAATACATTCAGCTTTGGCTAGTCTAATTAACTTTGAGAATTCTTTATTATAATTCCAGATGTCTGAAACTTTAAACGATGAATCATTTGAGATATCAGAAGCATTTTGTAAATATTTACATTGCAGCGTCCATATAATCTGTAAAACTCCCTGCATAATTATAATAAAGTCATTTATATGCATGAAACAAGCAGATCACTATGGCGACAGCCGTACTGCTCCACTGCTGAAGGTAAAATCTGTTAGGCTCTCATCAAGACAAAAAAAACGGCATTTTGATTCTCCAAAATGTGATAGACATCTTGAATTGTTATTTTCACTAGTCATAATATAATGTCAGATATCCTAAGTATAATTTAGGATAGTAAAAAAAAATTTTTTTACAAGTCAGAACTTATCTTTGAAGTAATTACGGATGGTCAGAAAAGTTAATGTTTTGATAAATGGCCGCCGCAGCAATATTGCTCCGATAAGCCCACCAAGTCGACATTAAGACACAGCCTTCGTCCTAAACTTACTGTAACCCCCCCATGAAGAGTTCTCCTCATGGGGAGCAATCATTGGTCCCCATAAGTACCTAAAAGTCTGCAAAATGGAGCATATACCTGGAAAACTGTTCCCAGAGAGTTACAAAAACATGGCCACACACACACACATATAAACAGGCCTGCTGACATGAGACCATGAGCCAATTTTACAAACTGCTGTTCTTTAATTACCTTTCTATAAACAGGTTTTAATAGTTAAGGATATGTTAGATCTTTTATTGTCTTCTCTCTATGTTTTTTATATTATGTTTTATATTTTATAGGCTTTTTTAATCTAAAGGGTTTTTATGTTAGAGCTACACAAAAATAAAAATAACACACTGAGGTCTTTGATTGTGTCACAGACATTAACTTAATTAAGAGGTATAAATACTTTATTAAGTCACTGTAAAACACTGGAAACAGCAAACTCAGCTGAGGCTTTTGTGAGTCTATATATTAATATCTACTATTGGCTCCAGTCCTGCTTTGTTTCTAGCAGAGTTTGGCGCCATCTGGTGGAAATCCCTTTAGCTTCACATATTGAAAAAATAAACCTTCAAAAGGTTATATGACGCTGTGGAAATATAGTTCCACAGTGGGTATTGAAACACTTTGACACCTTCAACAAAAAGGTTTAATATTTATTAAGTTTTATTAAAGCTACTCGTCCCTTTTTTTGTTTCTATTGCTGTTCTATCTAGAAAGCTGAGCTTTAATCCCTTTTATAATTATACAGCATTTTATGGTTGAAACTACGCAGCTCATTAACTCATGAAAAACACATCAATGCCAAATCTAACACATATCTTCTAACCCTTCTTGGTACAGGAAGAATGTTAGTGGGGCCCCCCTACGCAGCGCCACGCCAAACCTCCTCACATTACGTTTGGAAATGGAGGCTTTCTTTCAAATCAACGTGCTCACTTCCTTTAATCAGGGATCACTGAAGGTATTATTACTGCTTTAACTCTTCAACATTTTGTCGTTTCACTGGGATTCCTTAGTACATACCAGACCAGACACTTTAACCTTTGTCTGAGGTCAGTGAAATTAGCTTTGAGCCACAAGGGCGTGCCAATATAAAGCGCAGCTCACAGGGATTAAAATCCCAGCCTGGATTTCCGGCTCGTAGCGATTGCCTTTGGGTAAAAAATTTTAAAAATCACTCAAAAATAAATTGACGGTATCAAATTCCCTCTTGCATTTTTCAGCCAATGGTAGCAAAGGAGGGCTCTGAAACTAACAGCATTAGCCAATCAGAAGAAGAAGGGGGCGGGTCTTAGGAAAGCGTGAACCTCCTCCTCTCGTTTCTTGCTCCAGGCGCCAGATTGTGGTTCAGTGCTGAAGGGAAACTCACCGGGCGCCGTTTAGGCTCCATTCAAAGAGACGGGTTAAAAGTCAAAACATAAACAAAGGAAACTTTGTTTTTGGAGAGAAGGACGATAGAGAGAACGCAAATGCATGGAGATACACATATATATATGTATGTATATATATGTATTTAAGCCAGTCATCAGCGCCAAGATCATGACATGATGAAAATGAAAAAGAGAGATCATATCTCTCCTATCCTGGCTTCTCTTCATTGGCTTCCTGTTAAATCCAGAATAGAATTTCAAATCCTCCTTCTCACATATAAAGCCTTAAATGGCCAAGCTCCATCTGATATCAGAGATCTGATTGTTCCTTATGTTCCTAACAGAGCACTTCACTCTCAATCTGCTGGATAACTAGGGGTTTCTAGAATTTCTAAAAGTAGA
>NW_015150703.1:211766-213012 GCF_000732505.1 Cyprinodon variegatus
CTGGAGAGAAATATCAGCTGTGCTGCTGCCATCAACACCTTTGTTTCTAGATGTTGGAGCTTGGCCTGTTTTCCAGTGTAGTCCTGTTTCTCTTTTGGGTCAATCTGACTGGATGATCTGGTTGATTTGTCTCTATAAAGTGACCTGAGATGACATGATGTGAATTGACGCTATAGAAATAAAGTGAATAGAATTAGGATCCTATTTTCTCAGGAGAAAAACTTCAGCCAAATAAAACAGTCAGAAATTGATTTCATTTAGAGGTAATATTCAGAAAATAACTGCCGCCGTTCATTTCAAGCGTCTTGGTTTTGAACAAACTTCAGCAAACGTGTGAGGATGATGAAACTTACTGTAGGAGGAGATATCGATCTCCTCAGGCAGCTCGGCTACATTCACCTCGAAGCGGTCTTGGACTTCATTCAGAGTCTTGGCGTCTGTTTCGTCTGAGACAAAAGTGATGGCGAGGCCTTTGGTCCCAAACCTTCCGGCACGCGCTACCTGATGTAAAGAGAAGAACCGCAGGAACCCAGAGTCAGATCAGTTCATCTAGACGAGCCCCATCAGATTCTCCACCGAGAACAAGCACAGCGTGCACTGACTCTGTGAAGGTACGTGTCCGAGTCCTCGGGCATGTCATAGTTGAAGACAATGTTGACCCTCTCGATGTCCATGCCTCGGCCGAACAGATTAGTGGCCACCAGGATCCGCCTCTGGAAGTCTTTAAACTGCTGGTAGCGAGATAACCTGGAGAGAAACATCCGTACTGAGGAAAGCTACGATTCACCGTCCCACTAACAGAGACACGGTTAGCGGGGAGTGAGACGACTCGTCCACCATCCCACTAACAGAGACACGGTTAGAGGGCAGTGAGACGACTTGTCCACCGTCCCACTAACAGAGACACGGTCAGCAGGGAGTGAGACGACTCGTCCACTGTCCCACTGACAGAGACACGGTCAGCAGGGAGTGAGACGACTCGTCCACCGTCCCACTAACAGAGACACGGTCAGCAGGGAGTGAGACGACTCGTCCACCGTCCCAATAACAGAGACACGGTCAGCAGGGAGTGAGACGACTCGTCCACCGTCCCAATAACAGAGACACAGTCAGCAGGGAGTGAGACAACTCGTCCACCGTCCCACTGACAGAGACACGGTTAGCGGGGAGTGAGATGACTCGTCCACCGTCCCAATAACAGAGACACGGTCAGCAGGGAGTGAGACAACTCGTCCACCGTCCCACT
>NW_015150703.1:216089-223068 GCF_000732505.1 Cyprinodon variegatus
GAATAGAATTGAATTAAAAACCAACGCACCTGGCCGTCCACAGGTTCAATTTGCTGCAGCGTTGCTAACACGAACACGGCCGTCTTTCCCATGCCAGACTTGGCCTGACAGAGAATATCCATCCCCAGGATAGCTTGAGGAATGCACTCATGTTGAACTAAAAAATGGAGAAAATTATAAAAGAGAGATTTTAATTCTTAAAAAGTAGCAGAAACTAGAATTAAGAAATGGGCTGGTGTGGAGTAAAAACATGGAGGACTGCTGTTATTAGGAGATCCATCTGACCAGTGAGAGATAGATTAACCTGACAGGGAACGGCTTTGATCAACTCAAGTTGATTTTCCTCCAAATGTTTGCGTGTGAGAAAGTTCAGAAGTTTGTAAGATATAAATGTATATTCTGAGGTTGCCTCAGTCAGAGCTCTATCTCTCCGTCTGAGGAAGTTAAATAAATCTGAATGCGTCTGTCTCAGCTCCCTTACTCCACAGTCGTTAGTTTAAACACGGCTAAGATTAATTGGTTGAGGATTATTTTGAAGATTTCAGTGGATTATTTGAAGAAGGGTCGGCTACCTTCTGAAGGATGTTCGAAGCCGCAGTCACCGATGGCGCGCAGCAGCTCTGGTTTGAGCAGAAAGTCTCTGAATCCTGAGCTGTGAATGGATACGTAGGATCCTTTCACCTCCTTCTTGTTGGCCGGGGGGCCGCTCTCTGGGAGGCCCTGGGGCTCGTCATCCTCCTCGTAGTCCAGAAGCTCGTTATCAACATCATTTTCTGCCATCTGGATCACAATCGGAGCAAAACAATGGGGGGGGGGGTCCACTTTCAATCTGCACATTTAGATTTAATCACAGCATTTTGAAACATAAAATAAATCACCATTTTATTTTGGAAATCCTAAAATGACATTAAATCCAAGGTAAAAGATGCACTACATTCATTTTTAACTGATGTTAGAAACCAACCTCTGCTTCAATAATGGAGACGATCCTCAGTCATCCAGGTTAGAGTCGTTCCAATAAAGTTTAAAAAATCCTCTGGACTTTGTTTCCAAGTTTGAAGACGTTTCTCTTCCATCCAGGAAGATTTTTCAATTCAAAATGTCAGAAATAGCGTTTAGTTCCAGGTTTTATCCAGCAGCCCAACAAAACCTGGTTTTAGTTTAGAAAACATGAAAATTTCAATTCAAACATTTTGAACTGAAAAAGTTTCCTGGATGGGAAGCAAAACGTCAAAGTTCAGAGGATTGGGTTTTTTTTTTTTTTTAAACAACCTGCTTTAATGTTTAAAAACAGGATCAATAACGATGTTATTTAAACTTTTACAGGTTTAGTTCCCTAACAATCATTATAGAGACAACCAGAAACCTTTAAAGAGGAAATTAAACGTTGAACCAAACTGACTTCATTCACCAGATTGTGTCTGACTATCATCAATAATTATGTTAAAAATGTGAAAAATATCAATGTCAAAGAAAAAACGGAGCTTTGTTTATATTCTTTGGTAAGATAAGTTGGTCAGCACTAAAGATAAGAATGGAAAACGTTGGATAAACCGGCTAAAGTTTAATTGTCCATTTCTTACTGTGATTCCCAGTTTCCAAGGCAGGCGGCCATCTTATCCTAAGGTCCTCGCTCTCCTTCACCATCCGGCCATCTTTATTCCTGAAGACATTTCCACCTATTAAAATGCAGCAGTGATGTTCAGACATAAAGCTGGAAGCTTTGAGGTGTCCATGCTGTCCCTGAACGAGCGCCGAGTGGAGACATGGAGCGACCGGGCATTTTAGGAATAAAGCCTGCAGGATGGTGCAGGAGAACGCGGACCTTGGGATGAGCCCACTGCCTGCCTTGGAAACTGGGAATCACGGTAAGAAATGAAGCGTCTCTCTGGAGGTTTGGAGCCGCTGTGAGAGCCGGTGGGTGAGGGATCCTGGCTGCTGATTGGCTTAGAAAAATGTTTGTTATTAAGAGGCTGGAATAAAGTTGGAGAACTAAGCTCTAGTGGTGGACGCTTGCTTTGGAGTCAGGAGCATATTTGATGATTCAATACCTGCCAGCATAACTGTTAGTGTCTCTGCTCTGCCTGCTCAGCGGGTTTTATTTCCCTGTCATTAAGGCTGATTGCTGATTGACCCGCTGTCACACCTTGACGATATAGACCAGCATATACCTGACGTACGGAAAATCTGGCAAAAACGCTGGAATACGTGGATTAAGTTATGAGCACGCTGAAACACGTCGACATACAGCCAAGACGGCGTCTGCTCATCCGTGGGCCGTCAGTTCCAGGTCAGTTATCTGATGGTTGACATCCGTTCAGAGTCGGTTCCTCATCAGAATAACTGAGAGGAAAAGGATGAAACGAGGAGAAAATAAAAATAAAAATGACTGAAACGTTTCTATTCCTTTCAGGCTCCAACATTCTGGATCATTTTAATCATAAACCACAAAAGATTTTTAGCAGATGCATCATGTAGACAGAAACGTTTTTAAACCCAGTTTAGTGAGTCAGTGAGTTAGGAACAGCTCTATGAGGTCCCTGCAGCACCCCCGCCTCGCGGTTAGTGGACCCGTCACTAGTGGCATCTGATTGAGTTACCAGGCATCTGTAACCATGGCCTTTATAGAGCAACAACCAAGCTAACAAGCTTTAAGCACGACCCCAGGCACCGTGGTTGGAGAAAAGACAAATACATCTGCTACCTTAAATCTATGGTTAAACATGGAGGTGGAGGAGTGATGATATGGGCTTACTGCATAGCCATGGAGCTGGGAACATAATAGTTTTGAGAATAAGGTCATATTACGAGAATTACGTCTTAATATTATGAGAAGCCGGTGTGCAAAAATATTTCCTTAATTGTCAAACTGATGCCAAAGTATAACTTTACATGATTCTCCACATTCCTCTCATGTTTTTATGACTTTATTCTCGAAAATTAAACCTCTATCCGGGCCCTAATGGTCTGTGGTACATCTGTAAGGAGTTTAGGTGAAGCAGTAGATCTAATGATGTTCAGCCAGCTGGAGGTGAAAGCTGCGCATTTAATTACAATCAGAAGAACTGCTGCTCCTTTATAAGCTGAGCTTAAAGCTAGTTAGGCTGGCTAACGGCAGCAGGCCCACAGAAGCTAAACAATCTGTTAGCCACAGTTACAGAAATAAATGATATTTGATGTCTTCTACTGTGTAACGGCACAGGTGGGCGGACAGGTGAGCGCAGTGACGTATCCGCCACAGTGCGGTCCTCCTGCTTCATTCATCCACACCGGTTAGCATGCTAGCACAGCCTAGCATTGTGCTCGCCCTCCCTCCATCACACAGATATTTAGAAGCTAGATCAAATCAGAAGAGACAAAAAAAACTCTCCAACATGAGCAGCGGAAGTTTAGCCGAAACTCGCTGTTTATCCCGAATTAGACATGAATGACGTCACTGCGCCAAACACGTCAGTTAGCGAAGCAAACGGTTAAATTCCTCTACAGTTTGAGTTTCCGGTTGGTTAAAAATATGCTGATAAAAAGTGAAAACATGAGTTTGTTTACCTTCCGCTGAGCTGCTCTGCTGTTATTCAGCCTCACCTGAGCTGCTAGCTAACGGCTACTCACGAGCAGGAGAGCTGCGTTAGCGAGGGCTGCCCACTTCCGGTAGAGGGCGCTGTAGTCACGCAAAATTAACCAGGTGGAATCCAGACAATTACTGCAGAGCAGGATTAGGGCCACTGAAAATATAAAAACAGTTAACTGATTTTAAAATATTATTTCACTTTAATATTGGGAAAAAACAGTCAGACTTTTTTCCTCAAATTCTGACTTTAATCTCAGAATTCTTACTTTTTTCTTCAGAACTCTTTTTTTCTCAAAATTCTGACTTTAATGTCAGAATTACTAACATTAAATTCTGACTTTAATGTCAGAATTTTCACTTTTTTCTCAAAATTACTTTAATCTCAGAATTCTTACTTTTTTCCTTCAAAACTCTGAATTCAATTTTAGAATTGTAACTTTTATCTCAAAATTCTGACTTTTTTTCCCTCAAATTCTGACTATGATCTCAGAATTCTGACTTTAATCTCAGAATTCTGACTTTAGTCTCAGAATTCTTAATTTTTTCTCCTGAACTTTGAATTTAATCTCAGAATTCTGACTTAAATCTCAGAATTCTGACTTTTTTCTCAAAATTCTGATTTTATTCTCAGAATTCTTACTATTTTCTTCAGAACTCTGAATTTAATTTTAGAATTTTAACTTTAATCTCAGAATTCTGTTTTTTTTTTCTCAAATTCTGACTTTAATCTTAGAATTCTGACTATAATCTCAGAATTCTCCCCCTTTTTTCTCATAATTCTGATTTTTTTCCCCTTAAATTCTGACTTTAATCTCTTCTTACTTTTTTCTTCTGAACTCTGAATTTAATTTTAAAATTTTAACAATTCTGACTTTAAGCTCAGGATTCTTACTTTTTTCCCTCTGAATTCTGACTATAATCTCAGAATTCTGACTAAACAAACATGTTAGCATCCAGCCGTATCCATGTCTGTTTTAGAGACTAGCTCTCTTGCTTTAATCACCTTCTGCTCTACCATTAATCAAATAGCATCACCAGGAACCCGTCATTTTCCATGAGTGTGTCACTGGCCCTCCCAAACAACCCACATCTTTGTCAGTGAAGCTGAGTGTTCCACATCTCTCCCTTCGTGGTGCCTATCAACATTAAGATCCAAAATTCTGAGATTAAAGTCAGAATTATGAGAAAAAAAGTAAGTCAAAAGTCAGTCCCTAATTCTCTTCTTTAGAATTACATTGGTCACTGATTTTCAAACAATATTGGCTGTGTTTGAATTCATGGGCTGCGTCCTCTGAAGGCCAGATTCGAAGGTCGATGATGTCATAACGCGGCGCCGAAGTCTGGTCGGATTCCAAGACTCCTCGTTATGTGGCTTTAAAATGCATCCTTCTTTTAGCCCGATTTGAAGGACGGGTCCGATGTAGCCTTGGATATCCCAGGATTCATTGCGAGACCAAGCAAGCCGGCTGCTCCATGATCAGAGGAAAGGAAAGGTTGTCATTTTTGATCCTCGTGTGTGCTTTCCCTGGATTTCAGTCATTTGTTTGTAGACTTTTCCTTCTGTTGCCCATTTGGATATTAAACTTGGAGGAAACCACCTCATCTTCCATCTCTGTGTTTGGGACATTTTTTCTATTACCTTTTTGCTGCTGTAAACACCAGAATTTCCCCATTGTTGGACAATAAAGCATTTTCTATTGCATTCTATTTTGACAGGGGAACATCTGAGCTGGAAAAAACAAATACTATTGTTTAGTAGTTATAAAGTTTTTAGGATATTAATTATTGTTTGGTAATGACAATCTGAGAAAATGAATATGACATATGGGGCATCTCAGAGCACAGTTATTGGACCACTTTATTTTCATCATGTACATTAAACCTTCAGCTGAAATGGTAAATGGTACGCCGCTGTTCATCCAACTCTACAATACCTCTCACATTACAAGACTTGACAATATGCTACCAATGTTAGCTAGTTAGCTGATCTAAACCTTTAATAAGTGGATTATTCTTTAATTTTTCAAACTTTAAGCAGAAATATCCAATACGACAGAAAAAAGCCCACTAATTTTGAGCACATATTTTTATTTCTTTATTTATGGGTATTAAAATGGAATTTATGGGTAAAATTTATGGATAAAAAATGGAATTTCGAAAAAATAAGTAAATTATTCCTCTATTTCTCCTTCTAAATTATTTATAGGACCTTTAAATTTAAGATTTTCTTTTCTAAATCTTAAAACTCCTATAGATAGATAGATAGATAGATAGATAGATAGATAGATAGATAGATAGATAGATAGATAGATAGATAGATAGATAGATAGATAGATAACATGCTGGATCTATTTAATGATTCCGTCCCTTTAATCTGTTCTCCCTGGCAGCTCAGTGTCACCTGTGAGTCCCGCCTTCCCGCAGAATAAAGCTCCACGCTGATTGGCTGTTCTTCCTGCATCTCTCCAGCTTCCCCGCTAATTCAGGTCAGCTATTGGTTAGAGATACGTCAATCACTCTTCTTCCTGCTCTCTGATTGGTTGGCCCCACCCACTGAGCCGGAGCCGCAGAGAGCCAGCCATTCTGCGGGATTGACCGTGTGATTGATGCGGGCCGGTAATAACCTCATCCCCGCTGAGCCTCCGGCTGCATCACACGGCTGTCATGCGTGTTTTAAAGGCCGCCCGTGGAAAGGTTGCTCCTAGCTAACTGCCTGGCCTGCCCAGGCCGCGGTGCTGTGCGGCCAGCAGCGGGATGGCGCTGCGGAGGAGCGGCTCTCCCGTTAATTAGCTGCTGCTTGGTGAGGAAGCGGCGCGAACCGTCCGCCATCATGGAGGCTGAGCTCAGGTAAGGAGAACATCAGCGTTATGAGCTCATTAACGGGGCCCGCGAGCTGAACGTTCTGCGACCTGACGGATCTAAGATCCGCGAGTCATTCCCTGCTCCGTCTGCTCCATGTATCTCCGTGGAAGCTGTGGTTGATCAAACACGCCACGCGGCCCGTTCATTGGCTGATGGACCGTGTTTCCTTAAGCAGCGCGAGCGCCTCATTGATGTCAGCGCCCTGATTTCAGCTCGTTACACAACCGCGCTGTTGTTGTCAGAAAGCAGGGCCCCTGGGAGCCCAGAGGAGCCGCGATGGCTCCGTGGATCTAACCACCGCTGTGGATCCGCTGCAGGAGCGGCTGCAGGAGCGGCTGCAGGCCCGTTAGACCTGGAAGGAGCAGCAGAAGATGAGCAGCTTCTATTAGCAGGATCTGCTCTGACTGACCAGGAAAAACAGGCTGTTCTATTTAGCATCTCTATCATGATGACATCACGAGTTCCTTCCTAATACTCTGTTTATCTGAAGCAGCCCTGACCTGTGTGATTAAATGGTGACGTATCAAAATCTATTCAGTTTATTTCTAT
>NW_015150703.1:224450-225344 GCF_000732505.1 Cyprinodon variegatus
GGAGGAGTCAGGTTAAAGTGTTTCACCAGTCCTGGTATTTTGCATTCCATAAACAAAGAGCATCGTCAGTATCGACCCAGCTACCAACCTGACTTTGATAGCTTAATGGCGATATTGTGCGGTAAGAGTCTGGCGTTAACGCAGCACGTTAACTATAACGGCCCGACTCTACTGGAGATACCTGGAGTATATTGATATATCCCCTCCTCCTGTATGCATCTTTAATCTGACCTTTTGCATCAGTACTCAATGTACTTCAAAGTACAAAATACAGTCATGTTTTTGGACTGTAGGAGGAAGCCGGAGTACCCGGAGAGAACCCACGCATGCTCAGGGAGAACATGCAGAAAGAACCCAGGCCGGGAATCGTTGCACTACCAGGCGGCCACTCTCTTCATATCTTTGTGAAAAGTGACAAACGCCTTTTTTGTAAAAAAAACAAAACAAAAGAAAAACTTTCAGTGCAAAATTTACACATTTGACCATCTAGAAAGTATCATATTCTTCGCTTCTTTTTGTTTTGTTTTTTTTAGCAGTATCAAATTCTATGATCAGTTAGGGTTAACCCTTTCCTCTGCTGCCTCATTCTACAGCTCTATATTAGATGAGCAAGCCTGAACAGTGAGAGGCACGTCGTCTAGATGCTGCTGTCTGTTCCCATCACTGTCTAAACCTGCTTTAAGTTGCGCTGACAGGAACGGTTGCATCATCAGTCCCACATTTAGGTCATAAAACGCTGAGAGGCTGATTTAGACGAAGCTCCTAAAGATCAGATCCTAACAACATGGCTGCAGCTGAACATGTGAACAAAAACTACAGAGATATGGAGGCTGGCGACGGGTTCACATCCCTGCAGTTTTTCTACATGTGGTTTCAGTCACATTTTCACTGTAG
>NW_015150703.1:226226-227560 GCF_000732505.1 Cyprinodon variegatus
GGAGGCGGGGTTACCAATCTACTCGCTCTGGAGAGCAGAGTTCGCTGCTTTTAGATGTTGTCTCCAAAGTCTCCAGTAGCAGTGCCCCACTCCCACAGCCTGTTACTCTGGGTCCCTGAGCAAGACTCTTAACCCCCCTCTGTGCATTTCTCCATTGTGGTGGAATAAAAGGATTTAGCTGTTTTTCCTCATCAGTGGGAGCAGAGTTACGTTAATGTTTGTTTTTAAGACATTTTGGTGGTGAAATGTGGAGGAAGGCAGAGATCACTGAGTGGAAGAGTAATAAACAACCTCCCTTCTATACAATGGTGGGCTTTGAGTAACATGGAGCGGCACGGTCACAGGGACGGTCCAGCCGCTGGATGCTGGGACAATGTGACCATTGGAAGATGACATCACTGGGCAGCCTGGAGGCAAAGGATGCGGGCAGGAAGGGTCGCGCTGAAAAGAAGCAAACCTGTTCTTTCTGGATAGCGGCGCGGCTGAAACTTAATTTTTCTTTGCAAAGCAGGATTCACTCTGAAGAGATCAGAGCTTCAGCCTTCCAGTCCTTCCTGCCTCTGGCTGGAGGAACAGGCGGCCATCTTAGGCCTGGTTTATACTCAGAGACCAGGTTGTATGCGTGTGTGTCGCAGTTAACGCAGATATGCCCCGCCCCCTTCTGCAGACACTCTGGGGCACCTTTCTAAGATTGTAGGTGACCGCAGACAGGAGGTCCCAGATTGGTCGATTCTTCATCCGCTCTACACCATATTTCCTGTTTGGTCCCTAATGGCAGAAACTCTGGCTGTAGCTCCGCCCACAGCGCCTGGCACACCTCAGACTCTATCCCAGACGCCGTGCAGGACGCTAGTTTGTAGCTCTGAGCGACGGTCTGTTGTTTTGCACCCGAAGCCAAAACACGCAGCGCCACGGCCGGTCTTTGGGTAACGCTCACTGGTGAACTGTGCGTCGCCCGGCGTTGGATGACGATCTGCTTTTTTTAGATAAAAACACCCGATTGAAGCTGCATTGGTTGATGATGCTTTATAAAACCAGCGGCAGCGTTGGTGGGTGTCTAGTTGAGGGAGGCAGCGGCGGATGAATGTCGCCGTGGCGTTTCTCCCACGCCGCCCCATAGATGGTTATGATGCTGCTGACCTTGGCTTCCCTCCCCTGCAGGCTGTGGCTCTACTTTGTGTCTTATCTCCTATTTTACCGTTTATTTTATGATAATCAGAGCTTTTCCATCAACATCTATTCTAGGCTTGTCCCGATCCGATCCACGTATCGGATCGGGATGCCGATATTGGCAAAAAATGCGTATCGGCAAAGCATGTAAAATGCCGATCCAG
>NW_015150703.1:230775-233047 GCF_000732505.1 Cyprinodon variegatus
GCGTGAATTCTTTCAGCTGTCTCTGCAGACGTGTCTCCGTCTCCTTGGCGCTTTGTTCAAGGCTCGCCATTTCTTGGCGGAGAGCTTTGTTCTTGGCCGTCAGGTTGTTAAACATCTGGATGTTGGCCATCGACGTCTTTGAATGACGTTCCATCTCCTCCATCAGTTCCTGCTTCAGCGTTTCTGTCCGTTGTTTCAGAGTAGCTGTATCTTTTTCATACTTCTCAGTCATTTCCCTGTGTGAAGCCTTTACGGTTTCCAGCTCTCTCTGCAAATTGGCCACCATGTTTTCAGTTTTTAGCTCCAGGGATTCATGGACCTTCGCTTCCTTGGCCTGGAACTCATTCTCTGCTTTCTTTGAGTTGTTTTCTCCTTCTCTAGTTAACTCCTGCTCTAATTTCTCCGCTTGCTGCCTCAACATAAGAATCTCCGTCTCGTTCTTAGAGATGGTTTCCTGACTGGAGGTCTTAAGCTGCTCCAGTTCGTTCTGCAGAGTTTGGTTCTGGTCTCTCAAAGTGCTTATAAGCGATCGTCCATGCTCTACTTTCAGCTCCCATGCTGCGGTTTGATTCTTCTGATTCTGCAGCTGGTTCTTTGTATCTTGTAGTTCTTTTGACAAATAATTCACCTTACGCTGCTCTTCTTTCACCGCTTTTCTTTCCACATCCAAAAGATGTAAGAGTCGGTTCGTCTCCGGGTCCAAGTAATGACCAGGCGGAGGATTTCTGCCTTGAACCCAGGCACCCTGGTTGTACTGGTTTCTCCGTCCACTTTCCTGGACATACTGCCCCCTCGGGTGGAATCTTCTTGTCTGGTTTGACATTTTTACTCAAATACGATTGGAGGAAAATAATTCACTGAAAACGATCAAACAATGTTTGCTAGAAACTCACTGTACGTGTTGTGTGCTCTGTGGGTCCAGGGAACTGTGGTTGGAATAATGTGTGGAATGGGAGGAGTCAGAATGTCTGGGGGAGGTCTTAGAATTAGAATGACATCATAGAATCAGTTTGAACATAAACAAATAAATATGACAGTTATGACAGTTTACTTTTGTTTATGTTCAAAATTAGACTAGAATCTATTTGGTGTTTCCATTGCAAAGCAAGGAGCATAGAACGCCATTGTGTCTTTCTATGCTCCTATTCTACTGTGGCAAACACACAATATAGGTATCAAACCTCCAAATATATACGAATTATGCTCTAATTTCTATCGATCTGTTTTTACCATAATTTAATTTGACAAACCGGGTCTTCTCTACATCCTTTTCCTGTTTGGTGCGATTGCAATTGCGGGTCTTGATCTGGACTGACCCGAGCGGAGCAAAAAAGAGCTCAGTTCCGTATGTTGACGGTGAGGGACGGAGAAGACATACGTGGGCGGAGGAGTAGCGGAGGATGTGGAACAGCTCTCATTGATTTACATGACAGACAAGTACTCCGCACGACGTACGTGAGCGGAGCGGAGCGCTGACGGAGTATGTTGAATCTGGGGGTACAGTGCAATGAAAATCCGGACTGTCCGCCCTAAAGCCGGACATCTGGCCACCCTACCCTTAAGATGTCTTTATTAAATTTGGTCTTTTTTTTTTTTTTTTTTGCTGAAACTGAATTTATGTTCTTTTAACAATCTGCGTTTTTTTTTTTTTTTTTTATGTCAGGATACAGTAGGGCTGGTTTAAAAATTCAATATCAATATAAATTACACTATTATTTTAATCAGTTATAAAAAGTAAAATGAAATAGCCAGACTGACTGACATATTGCATAGTCAGTCTGGTTGGCCAGGCTATATGCTTCCATCCATTCATCTTTACCTGCTTAGTCTTTGACAGACCCCAGGCCAGGAATCAAACCCGGAACCTTCTTGCTGCAAGTGCTGTTTACTTTACAATTAATACAAACAACATAATTTTGAACAGAAATTAGTTGTTTGCATTTTTCTGAAATTACTTAAAGTGGTAGGGAAATCGGATTTAAATGTAAAATCAATCTGACTTAAACATGTATTTATTGTTCAGTTTTTTACAGCACTAGTGGCTGTTTTTTGGACAGTAGAAAGGGGGAATGAGAGAGGGGGAGAGACATGTGGCAAAGGTGGGTTTCGAACCCAGGTCGCCCACACCAAGGACTAAGGCCACTGCACCATCAAAGCACTCCCAGACTTAAACATACTCTTTATCAGAAGATATTGTCCCAAAATTTAGAAAATTTCTATTTAAGCAAAAAAAATCCTGTCTTAAAATCTGTGTTTTTTTCCCCCGTTATCT
>NW_015150703.1:235412-237820 GCF_000732505.1 Cyprinodon variegatus
GAATAACGTCTTAAAATTATGAGAATAAAGTTGTAATTTGACAACTCTTCCCAGAAGCCCTTTCTTCCCTCTAATGAGGAATGTGGAGCATCATGTGAAGTTCTACTTTAGCATCGGTTTGACCAATCAGGAAATCTTTTAGCAGCAGCATCAAACTGGGCAGGATGTCAAAGTGGACTCTGGTTGCTAAATTTAATTAACTTCAACAGCAGCGGATTGATGTGGAGTCTTTCTATTAGTTTTCTCATATCGTATATTTAGGACAAAGGCATCAGATGTATTCCCATATTTGCTTTTAGCTACTGTACTAATTTCGCATATCGGTATCATATCCAGATATCCCTACAGACAACCTCTGCTCTCCTCTTTCAGATTTCATCTGCTGCCTGCGGTTACGGCTTCACCCTCATGGCATCTTCAACCAAAGATGTGACCAAACTTTGGGGCATGGGTCTGAACAAGGACTCCCAGCTTGGCTTCCAGCGCACCCAACACAGCCGCAGTAAGATCAGAGCAGGACTGCTGCTGCCTTCTTCTCCCCTTAGATACATCGTTATAACAGAAACACCTGATGTAGAGTGAGAAAATATGTGGAAGAAGTTTGGACTTTTCAATCAGACGACCTGAATGAACATCAAGCTGTGGCAACATGCATCAGTTTTTCTGTTTTTTCTATTTATTTTTAATTAGTCTTTTTGGCAGACAGATGAACATAGAAATCAATGAAATAAAGAAGATTATAGATATAAATCAGTTTCAGTCCCTTTTGAGTATATCAAGGAAATAACAAAACACAATGAACAACAACAATAACAAAGAAAAAAAAAACAAAATCGAACCCAAGACTAACCAAGGTCCTATGTTATACCATATATAAAACCTTGACCTCTGAGCAAATCAAATTGGTAAAGTTTCATATTTATCCTGTCATGTCTTCTTTATAATTCAAAACTACCCCCCCCAAACCTGACTGTAGAGACCTTCTCTCCCTCTACTACTGAAGGTTACCCTCTCATATCAGGCCATGTTAGTCATCAGCTCTGTCTGTTCCTTAAAGCAGCAGAATCAGCTGATTTTAAATGTATTTTCATTAGTTTTTCTACAACAGGCAAAGAAGAACGGATCTAAACTGCAGCAAACAATCATGTTTACAGAGAGAACCAATAGGGCTGACCTACCAGCCTCCAGGACCTGTACAGGTCTAGGGTCAGGAAAATGTCAGCTAGCATCTCTGCCGACCCCCCACATCTGGCATATTCCTGGAGAGCAGCTGTCCTTCAGGTTTTAGAGGTTTCTCTGCTCCAGCACAGCTGATTCACATCGATAGCTGAGTAACAGGCTATTGTTGAACTGCAATCATCAGAATCAGCTGTGCTAAAGCAGAGAAACCTCTAAAACCTGCAGGATAGCGGCCCTCGAGGACCGACTTTGGAGATGCCTGCTCCACATCATGGACTCAGAGCATTCAGACCTTTACCTTCAGGCTGCGTCTCTGGTTACCTAACACTCAGAGTACTGGTAAGGTTGATTTATGATCAGAAACCAGGTCGTCTGCGTTTCTGTCACAGTGAATGCAAATATGCCGCCCCCTTCCACAGACACTCTGCTGCACCTCTCCAAAATTGTAGGTGATCCCAGACAGGAGGCCTCTGATTGGTCAAATCTACATCCGCTCTACATTATGCGTATTTCCTGTTTGGTTCCTTACCGGCTTGTTTTGTTTGTCTGACCGCCATTGTGGAAAACGACTGGTGAAGATGGACCAGCTAGAAGAGCGAGGAGCGCGAGAACGCTGGGACCCTTTTTCCACCTGGATCCCCGCTTTTTTCGGCCCTCATGTCCCTCCATTGTCGCACAAACTCGCCCCCACTTCCTCACCGCCTTGGCCTTATCTAGACCCACAGCTAGTTCCTGATTGTCCCTCTTGTGTTGTGGCGTGGAATAACATAGCTCAGACCACGCTTCAATATTGGGCATAAATCAAAAATATCTCCAACAAGCTGCTGAGGGAGGATGACCAGGCCTCTAGGTTTAAACACCCAAATACTTCTCAAATAACCTGGGAAGAAGGACAAGAGACATTAGATTATTTTTACCCGCGGGGAGAGCAGCAGACATGGCATCAGTTCCAGTCTCCCACCGCTCTGAAGCACCTCTGCTGTCTTATTTGCTCTTTATTGGAAAAAGGGAGTCCCTGGTTACAATAGATCACGCTGGAACTCTTAAAGGAAATGCATTAGGGATGCACGATATAATCGGCCCCCTATCGGTATCGGCCATAAAAATGAATATCGGACATCGGCCACCCCACCGATATTTAACCCGATATTTGATCAGCTTCTGAGTTTCTAAAGTCTAAAAAAAAAAAAAAATACTACTTCTTCTTCTTCCTCAAAAACGTATTTTTT
>NW_015150703.1:242904-245494 GCF_000732505.1 Cyprinodon variegatus
CCGTATTAACAGGAGAAGAGGCGCAAGTGAAATTAGACACTGCCGTCGGAAAACATGCAGTAATTTATAAATGTTTTAAATGAGGTTGGGTCCGGATTAGCCAGCAGGTGGGTCTGGATCCGGACCGCGGTCCGCTAATCAGTGACCTCTGCTCTACACTTTATTTATTTGGCAATAATTCACATGAATGGATTCAGTTTTTATTTGAAGCTTTTTATTTTATTGTGTTTTGAGCAGGAATCTTATTAGTTTTGAAGATTAACAATTTTATATCAGTTTGTAATAATATACAGTCCTACCCAGAAACACAACCTCTATCTCAGAGGTCACAGATTCCAGGCTAACAAGAAAGCCAAACGACCCCCATTCCAAAGGAATGGATCCATTCATTCGTTTAAATTTGCATGTTTTCTAAGCAAAAAGAAGGCTTTATTGGGCTACTGTATAAAACCTGGAATTCAACTCTATTTCTGACATTTTAAATTGAAAAAGCTTCCTGGATGGGAAGAGAAATGTCTTCAAACTTGGAAACAAAGTCCAGAGGATTGTTTTTAATTTTCTTTTTTTGGAATGGCTATGACCTTGATGACAGAGAATCTTCACCAGCGTTTTTAAAAGAATCAACAGCAATCATTCAGCGTAAAGAAGGAGGCAAAGCATTGCACAGCCTCTGAGCCTCTGATCGATCCCCTCTGGTTTTAAACGAGGGTGGAACCACTAACAATGTTTGGCCCTTTGACCTCAGATTATGGGACGGAACATGGAGCTCTATCAGCCCAGAGATGCAGGGAGGAATTTGACCATGCAGGGCTCTAACAATAATTAAAGGATTTTAAATTGGATTCTATACTGGACTGGTAACCAGTGCAGAGCTGCTAATACTGGTGTAAAATGTTCTCTTTTGTTATATGAGTTAAAAGCCTTGCAGTAAAGTTGGAGACGGTGAAGCTCCTTATTGTTTAAACAAGTAAAAAGACAGTTTCAATAGTCGTGAGGAGATAAAGGTATGAATGAGGAGTGAATAAGAATAAATGCCTTATTTATCAGAATTTTAACTTTAAAAAGTTCCTCTTCATGGTTAATGTGACTGTTAGATCCAGGATAGGAACATTTCTGCAAGAGTTTGGGTTTTAAATATCCTTACAGTCTGTTTTCTCATGTTTTTTCTTTCCAGGTTTGGGTCATCACAACATCAGCTCCTGTCCGGTGGAAGTGGGCGGCGATCTCGCCGGCGTGGAGGTGCAGCAGATCAGCTCATACGGGGACTGCAGCCTGGCGGTGTCTAGAGACGGCCAACTGTTTGGCTGGGGGAACTCAGAGTATCGACAGCTGGCCTCGGTCAGCGAGTCCACGCAGGTGAGGAAGACTGATCCTGGTTTGATGTTTTAAACTTCAACCTCAATGTCTGACAGTTTTCGTTGTTTTTCGTACCTTCTTTAAATAAATGAGGTTTGATCATGGATTCAATTTCCCAACATTTGTGTTGTGCTGTGTTTCTATGTCGGAACATAGATAAGGTTAAAAAGCTTTAAAATTTCATTTCACAAATAAAAAACTGCTTATTTAAAGTTGGTTTATAGAAAAATAAATGTTCGACATTTTGCATTAAAAAAAATAAAGTTCTACCATGAAGAATATTTGAAGAAAAAAATTTAACTCAACATTGTTTAATATTTATTTCCGTGCACTTTGGAGGTTTTTGCAGGTTTTTTGAGAAATATTTCAATAAAAAATAAATATGTTTATATTTACTTTTTACTTTATTTACAAATGTGCACTTTAATGCCTCCATTTAATGTAACGTTAGCCGGCAACAGATTGGTAATATATCTGTATTTGAATATGTTGTAATGATTGTCAGTATTTATTTACAAATTTTTTATTTCTATAATTATATCAGTATTACTACCAACTTCAGCTGTTTGAGGCTGCAGGTGAGAAATCAGCCAAAGTTTTGTTCGGTTTTCTTCAAAGCTGCATTACAAGCAAACATGCATCCATGCATGCATCATGCTCTAAGGCCTGCAGAGAATAGATGAATGCATGAAGCCTAAGGTGATTTTGGGGGAGGTTGAAAGCTGTGTTAAACATTTTCCACTTGTAGACATTTTATTTCCCTCTCTGTAGAGTGATGGGCTTCTAATGACCTTTAAACCCTTCCTAGATTAACTGCAGCAACACTTTAATCATAACTGTAGGGAAATTCAAAAGATTCACATGGACTTCAGGTAGAAACAGGAAAACGGGAATAAACCAGCTTGCAGTCTCAGGCCCCTGTCGCACCTTGCCGATTTATCCAGCATCTGCCCGACTTCCCAGAATTTCCTAAAACGCTGCCATACGCTGAACTTTCTATGTATTTTTTTTTATTTTGGGTGTGTACCGTATTTTTCTGACTATAAGTCACACTTTTTTTCATGGTTTGGCTGGCCATGCCACTTATGGACTCTGGTGGAACATGTACATGTTTTTTCACCAAGAGAGGGCGCTATATATAACAATAAAGCGCTATATATAACTGTATAAACCTTTTTATATATATACATATATATATATATATATATATATATATATATATATATATATATAT
>NW_015150703.1:245564-247428 GCF_000732505.1 Cyprinodon variegatus
ATATATATATATATATATATATATATATATATATATATATATATATATATATTATCTGTATATTATATTCGGTACATATCCAGCTGTAAATTTAGTTCATAAAACTAGTGATCTCTATATTATATTCATTATTTATAATAGTATTCATCTCTATGCTCATTCAGTAGAAACCATGTCCTGTATTTATGGAACCATTATTTATCCTGCACTTGCTGCTGTTGCACTTCTGGTTAGACCTAAACTGCATTTCGTTGCCTTCTACCTGCACCTGAAATGACAATAAAGTTGAATCTAATCTAATCTAAAATATTTAGCTTTGCACGAAACAACCTGTATTCTATTAATACCACTGAAAGAAAAAACGTCACAACTTGACACAACAAAACAAATTAGCGTTACAGCAGCGACGACTGAATAGAAATACGCCACCCAAAAGAAATTCATACACTGCTGAATTCAAGCTGACAGTAATTAACTTTTACATGTACGCCTTTAAAGGTACTGATAGTATTTATGATAGTAGTGATGATATTAAAAAACTAGAGTAGGCGACAGGGCAACTGGCACGTCATCGCTGCTTTTCAGATACTCGTTCATGAAATAAAACAATGTGGTTTCGAGCAGTAGCCGACCACGCGCTGGTTATCTGAACACGGATCCATGGATAGAATAACCTTTGTAAAAGGTGCAACTTTTAGTCCGGTGTGACGCATCTTCATAATGCATTTCTTGGATAATGTGACCTAAACTCCGGAGCGACGTATTGTCTGAAAAATACGGTACATATGTCCAACGACAGCCTAACTTATGCATAACGCACGGCAGCGTAATGCCCATCAAATGATGCATAAACATCATTTGATGGCTAAATCGTCAAGGTGTGACAGGCTTTAGAATCTAGGCTGTGTTAAACCTGGTCCATACTTTGTTTATAAAGTCAAGTAATAAATGCAGACATGTGGAAACTTATGGAGAGGGAAGTAAATCTGTTTCCTTTCTCCGTGTCTCTGTTCAGATAAATTCTCCGCGTCGTCTCCCTCTGAAAGGCTGTGGAAAGGTGGTTCAGGCAGCGTGTGGAGGGACCCAGGTGGCTGTTCTCAACGGTGAGTCCACTAATCGATCATTTCTGTTTCCTATGATGGAAATATTCTGCTTCAACGTTTCTGAAACCTTTGAACTCTTTCAGAGAAGGGACAGGTGTTTGTTTGGGGCTACGGCATTCTGGGAAAAGGTCCAAAGCTATCAGAGTCTTCGTCCCCAGAGATGATTCCCTCCAGTCTGTTCGGACGCTCCGAGTTCAGCCCGTCTGTGGCGGTGGTCCAGATCCGGTGCGGCCTCAGCCATTTTGCAGCAGTGACAGGTGAGACTCAGCTCCCATCATCCTCAGGAATATATATATATATATATATATATATATTAGGGCTGCAACAACGAATCGATAAAATCGATAAAAATCGACTTTTAAAAGCGTTGGCAACGAATTTCATCATCGATTAGTTGTGTCGCGCGATTAATGCGTCATCCGCCGCCGTCGTCATTGCCGTGTGGCGCCTCCCCCATCCCAACCCCGTTCTCCCGCAGGAGTCCCTCTCAGCGCTGCAGTCAGAGCCGCAGGATGTTTACCCTCCGCGTCCAGACTGCAAATGAAGCGCACATGCGCCGGGATTGACGTCGCAAATTGATCACAATATTTAAAATATCCTGCGCTTTGTAAAGCGAAAAAAGTCGTAACATGCAACTTTTGTAAAAACAAATGAACATGGCACGGAAGCACCACTGTTATGATGCAGCAGCAGCACCTGAAAAGGAAACACGTTGGAGCCTTTAATGGCAGAGAAGAGAGCTGATCAGCAGGATGAGTAAC
>NW_015150703.1:248604-249916 GCF_000732505.1 Cyprinodon variegatus
CCGTGGGATTCCCGAGAAAAATGTCAGTCTCTAATGTACGTATGTACATACATACACGTACTCGGTCATCGATTCATGGGTTCTTGTTGATTGCATTAAAATTATTTCTAAGAGCATTAAAAATCAATAAATTAGAGTTTCTCATTCCTGTATAAACCTATTAAAGATCAGCAAGTTCTCATGTTTTAAGAGTGGTTAAGAAAAGTGGTCTCTATATTGTTGTACTTGTAAAACATACTAACAAAAATTTAGTTTTCCCTTTCCTGATCTCTGATCAATGCAATTAAGTATCAATGTTTTATGTGAGCTAATTTGAGTTTTAATTCATAAGTTAAATTTCATGATATGGATTATATTCCAGAACAGTTCCAGCTTCAGTGCGGTGGAGCGAGGATGAGTAGCAGACTAATGAGCAGGCTTAGCGGTGATGCATCCCGGCGTTTAGCTTCAGCCGTTCAGCCTCCCTGATGTTGCTGCTTGGTTTTCAGATGGAGGGGAGCTGTTCGTCTGGGGGAAGAACGTCAGAGGCTGCCTGGGCATCGGAAAGAGAGACGACCAATTCTTCCCCTGGAGAGTAAGAACAACGAACTATATATTTTCTTCTGATGGGGTTTGCTTTCTTTACAACCTTCTCCATTTTGACTTGATCTTTGTTGGAACTGAACGTCTTTTCAAATCTTCAGCTTCATAAGACGAAGTGTTAAAAAAGTCGGTAAAAAAAAAAAAAAACTGGCCACTAGTGCTTAAAATTAAAAACAAAAAAAAAGAAGCTCGACGCTGTAGATTTAGGTCCTGAACAGCAGTGATGTTATGAGATGAGCCGAGGCTTTGAGGCGCGCTTCATTTGGGGGAGGAGCCAAAATAGATGACATCTGAATCCTCGCTACCCCGCCATACCATGTGACCTCTTAGGGAAGTGGTTCAGCTCGCCCTGAACTCCATTTAAAGAGCCTCAGTTTTCAGTCAAGATGTGGGGATTTTTAGGAGAGTTCCGGTCAGTTGGATAAAGTTTGGGTAGATTCTGAGAATAGATGGTTAGGGAAAAAAAAGGAAACTAGTTGGTTAAATTTAGTTTGGTTAGATTAAACAATACAATGATCAAAATCTGAGTAAACCGCTGGTTACTGTTGTCACATTGGGTTTATGTAGAAGTAGCTAAAGATGGCAGAGCCTGAGTTTAACAACATCACAGCTTTGTGTTTAATGGAGGATCACCTTAGGAGCACATGAAGATGTCGCAGCAAGGAGAGGCGGAGGAAATTGTTCCAAAGAAGGGTTTTTGTAGTTTGGCAGTCTGGCAGTTTTTCGGTCA
>NW_015150703.1:251537-252587 GCF_000732505.1 Cyprinodon variegatus
GGTTAAAAGGCTGAGCTCGTAGATGATGATAAATAACATAGTTATGTATAATATATTACATTTCTGACTGGATATCCCTGTAATTATTACACACTGTAGCTTTAAATGTGTAATTCATTAAATAAATAAGGAATTAAATATATAAATGTGTCATTAATTTAATAAAATACGTCTTCATTTTATTAAAAATATATGTATAATTATTTCAGTGTGCATTTAATTATTTCATGGTCCTGTTTCGCAGTGCATCGAAACCATTAAAAGAATCTGTCAAACTCACCCATCAAAGTTAGGGGGCGGTTATCTAACACCTGATTGGTCACCCTGCACATTAAGGCGGAGCAAATCGATTACAGAGACTCGATTCGCATTAACCCCGCCCCCTAACTTTGATGGGTGATTTATTTATTTCATTTCACATTTAATTAATTATTGACACATTTAATTATTTATTTAATACTGTATTTATTTATTTAATTTTGGCACTTTTTATCCTCCATAGCCTAAAGCCCACTGCGAACATTAAGACAGAAAAAAGAAAAAAAAAATAACAAACGATCAGTTCGGGTGTTTTATAAAATATGGGAATCAGGAAATCGTCTATAAACCAAACTGAAAGATTGTTGTTCTGTACTTAAAAAAAAAAAAAAAAACTTTAGATTTTAAAATGGAAAAATGTTCTATTCTTTTTTTTATATTTTTGTATTTAAAAATTCAACATACGTGGATGCATAAACACCTCATTTTATTTCAGTGTTCAATTCTGTTTAAAGTAATAATTTAAAATGTTTCCGGGCCTTTACTGGTTGATAATTTTCTTTTTTCGGACCCAGCTGAGTTTTAATTGGTTACCCCCGATCTAGATAAACCTAAAAAAAAAAAAATAGATTACAGTTTGCAAAGACGCTTTAGGTCAAAGACATGTTTAAAAGATAAACCTTAGAGTCTGATAAAGCCACAGTTGAATGGATCTCAGTCAAATGGTTTACTGTCTTTGTGAGGACCTGCTCTTTGTTCATTAAAGGAATAGTACACCCAAAACATGATTAG
>NW_015150703.1:253927-258038 GCF_000732505.1 Cyprinodon variegatus
AGAGATTATCAATTTACCTGCACAGATATACATTAGCATTTAAACAAGATTTGAGGGTGTTAAGCTCTCTATGGAAACTCTGCGAGGTTCAGAGTCCCTCCATCACTGATGTACCGTGAAGCTGAGAGAAAACAAACAGATTGTGCTGATTTTTCTCCTCCTCTCCCCATAAGGTGACCGTTCCAGGTCAGGTGGTGGATGTAGCGTGCGGTGTGGACCACATGGTGGCGCTGGTGAAGTCTCTCCTGTGAGACGTTTGGGACTGGAGCTGATTTCTCTTCCTTCTGAAGACGGACCTCAAACCAAACCTGAAGGAAGCTGGACTCTGTTTCTGCCTCCCATCACGCTAAACACACACGTTTACATCCGCTGTTTAAAGGGAATATTTATCACACATGAGAAGATGATGCAGGTAAGGAAAGATCCGGCAGAGTCTAACGATTCCTGGTTGGTTCTGAAGCGTCGGATTCTGGTTCTCTGCTGCTTCAGGAGGCGGTTCTTCTGCAGCAGATTCGCACCAAGAGCAATGAAAGCTTATCGCTGCATGAAAATGTGTCGGTTTATACGATCTGCCAATAACCCTACTGGAAAATATTTGTTTGATATTATGTAAATAAACTTTATTTAATACATTCTGATGTTGTTGATGCGGTTTATTTAATACATACACCAGATTTTCCTCCTCTAAGTTGGTCAAAGTGTGAGAACCTCCTCACTCGTCACCAAGCAGCTGAGTTATTTATCTAAAGCTGATTTAGTGCAAAAGTTCAGTTAAGCAAAAAGATCAAGTGATATTTTAAGATTAACAGAAAGGATGAACCCATCTGATGAGTCAAGGCTCAAAAAAAAAACCTTAGCTTATTTATTTTTTTCATAAGAATCTGAAATGAAAAAGACTTTTTTCTAAGAAGTAGCGTTGAGCTATTTTAGACTCCATGCCTGCTGGACGCAACTTATTAACCTTTAGGTTTACACTATAGAGCACTACTTTACAACAACTGTACCACAGAGAGCGTTTCTATCCTTAAAATAAATTATATAATGTTTCTGAAAATGTCTGTTAAGAGCAAAACTGACACAAGACCAAAAAAAGACTTAAGTGAGACATTTCTGCAAAAACTTTTGTCGTTTTATAGTTTTATTTGCAATATTTGTCTGAGAGACAATGAAAAACTTTAGATGAAAGCTCATCCTGTGTTAGAACAGCCCAGTAGAAGTCCAGATCTGAAAACGAATGCTTATAGACACAATATCACACTCCTCTGGCTGAGGTAAAACGTTTTATTTAAAGAGGAAAGGGCAGAAATTTTAATTGCTAAATGTGTAAAGCTGGAAGACGAACTCCAAAAGTTACCCAGGGGCCTCAGTTTACTAATGACCTGAGCTGATGAAGGCAGTTTGGTGGAGTATATTTTATTTAGAGGAGTGAATAAGAATATATGCCTTATTAACCAATTCTATTCAGTTTATTTCTATAGCTCCAATTCACATCATGTCATCTAAAGACACTTTCCAGTTCACCAGATCATCCAGTCAGATTGATTCAAAGTTTTCAATCTAAGGAAAACCAGCTGATTGCATCGACTCATTGACTCTTCAGCAATCCCTCACACTAAGCATGCTTGTAGCGACAGTGGAGAGGAAAAACTCCCTTTTAACAGGAAGAAACCTCCAGCAGAACCAGGCTCAGTGTGAGCGGCCATCTGCTGAGGCCCACTGGGGTTCAAGGAGTAGTGATAAATACCATTATTAGGTTAGTGGTGATTATAGAGAATATTTGGATTTATAAGACAGAATGACATTAAAAGAACAAAACACATATTTTAGAGCTTATTTTATTTTAGTTAGCTAGGAAATTATGTTCCATAATTTTTTTACATCATATAATTACCTATCGAAGAAAATCCATGCTTTATCTTTAATGTTTTTCCTTATTTTAAAAGCTACACTGCAAAAAATGTAAATCTCAATGAGTATTTATTTTCTTAAAATAAGTGCATTTGTTCTTAAATTAATGAGGTAAGTGTAACACTTTGCCAACGGAACAAGACAATATACATTTAAAATAAGAAAAAAACTATTATATTGTCTTATTTCAAGTGCCTATTATCTAATTATCTTAATTTAGGAGTAAAATTACAAATTCCATTGGCAAATCATCTTATTTTCCTGCTCAAATTAAGGGTTAATGTACTTCATTTAAGACTTTTTTACTCATTTTTAGATCGTTTTTGCAGTGTAAAACAACAATATTTGGTATTCTATTTAAAAAGTCAGGTTACATATTGCAGCTAAACGTCTGTTTGTGAAACGTTGCTCTATGTGAATAAATGTGCTCAGATTTTCCTAAGTGTTCAGTTTTAGATTTTATTTCGAGCCTTTTTGACTCCTCTCTACCAGAGACGCCATTAACTGCTGTATCCAGTGGCGCTTCTAGACCAAATGCACCAGGGGGCCACGAGGGGGCCAGAAAAGCATGAAATAAAAACAGGGCAAAGGATTCAAATATATTAACAGAGCTGCATGACATGAAATTTCTACTCAATTTGTTTAATTAAAATTATTTGTCTGATTAGGTCCATATATATGTTCATAATTTAGGAATTTTACATATTTTTGACTTAAATTAAGTTAAAATGAAAGTTTTCTATAAAAATTTTAATAAGAATTCAAGAAAAACCGATAAATTTATCTGTAAAAATTTGAATTTTGTTTTTTATTTGTTTTGAAAAAAAAAAAAAAAAAACATTTAGCAGATGAAAATTGGGATCCTATCTCAATAACACTGAAGCTATCGCCTTTTTGTTTTTAAATATTTAGTAAAACAGAATTTGTAAAGAAAAAACAATGAAATAGATCCAAAAGAACTATCAGTAACCATGTCTGTTCCAGCACAGATCATCATTAGAATTCCTTTGAGTATTAAACCTTCAGTACAGGGGTCAGGACATGATGACTGGCCCCCGTTGGCCCCTGACTAGAACCGCCCCTGGTTGTATTTAGCTGTAAAGGAGAAACTGGAGCAGAACACCAGCTCTACGTTCTGAATGTTTTGAATCTGGGTCAGTATGAGGAGGGGGAAATACAAACAGTGCATCAGCTTCATGCTTTTCTGCCTTCTGGTTCCTGGGGGGGGTGGGGGGGTGCAGGTATCAGCTGTCTGTTTTTTCTGACCAGAACAAACAAAGCAGAGAGCGGCCAGGTTGCTGCTGCTATCTGCTGAGAGGAGCCAACATGGTGCGTTGGTGTTTTTACAATCGTGATCACCTTCCCTCTCCTGTGGCTCGTCTACAAAGGTCCTCATGGCTGGAAGTCGATCTCTAACGGGTTCAATCCTTTCTGCAGGATAAATAAATAACAGGGAGATCAGAACAGTCACTAACAGCACTCTGAAAAACTTAGAAACCCGCTTCATCTTCCTTCCTATTTGCCAGTTTGTCGGTTATCTTCTTTTGGTTGCAGGTGAAGATTGTCTCTTTGCAAAAAATTAAAAACTATCAAATAAAGACGTTTTGCTTCCCATCCAGGAAGCTGCAGAAAACCTTGAACACATTCCTGACATTTTGAATTGAAAAAATCTTCCTGGATGGGAAACAAATTTTCTTTTGGTTGTTTTCTAATTCTCAGACCAGTTTTTGGCCACACTAACATATTGTCTAATGAGAAAGTGGATATATATATATATAGAGCCTCTAAAAAAAAAAAAGAACCCTTGGGTCTCTGGTAAATGTTTTCACTTTTCTTGAACTTTTTTAAATAAATCACATTTATTAGAAAGTTTGTTCACAAAAAAACAAGAAATAACATTGGTTCCACTCTGCTCTCAAATGGGACATACAAATATTTCCAGGTTTGAAGATGTTTCTCTCCCATCCAGGAAACTTTTTTTATTCAAAATGTCAGAAATAGCGTTTCTAGAGTTCCTGGTTTTATCCAGTAGCCCAAAACCTTGTTTTTGTTTAGAAACCATGCGAATTGAAATGAACGAACGGGTCCATCTTCCTCTGTTAGCCTGCAATGCCCCATACCTGTCTATGTCTCTGAAAGGAGGGTCGTTAAAGGGAATTGTTGGTCTGGCTGAACAGGCCAGGGGCCTGTTTCAGAAAGGAGG
>NW_015150703.1:259173-261691 GCF_000732505.1 Cyprinodon variegatus
AGAGTTTCCAATCTCAGGATAAGTCAACTCAGAGTTCAAGTTTTAACTCGGAGTTGGTTGAACTTCCTTATTGAAACAGGCCAGGTCTTCTGTTCCCGTGTAAAGGGATTGGGAATTCAATCATAGCGGGAAGGAATCAACTCTATTTAAGTCCAGTGGATTGTTTTTAACTTTTTTGTAATGACTATGGGCTGCTCAGTAGAGCAAGATGGTTCCAGGTTTGATTCCTGGTGGTTGTTCATTCTGTTTGTCTCTGTGTTGTCCTGCGATGGACTGGAGACCTGTCCAGGGTGGACCCCGCCCCGATAGGCACCAGCAGCCCTCGCCACTCCAGCAGGGATAAGCGTTACAGAAAATAGATGGATGGATGACTGAGAATCTTCACCAGCAGGCATTGAAATCCAATTAATTAGTCAAGAAATTGTTGGGAAGAAAATGTTTCAACTTTTTTTTTTTTTTTTTTAAATGGACGCAAACTGTCCATATGTTTCATTTGGGACATTATGTGAGAGATTAATAAAAAAAAAAAAATACAGCTGTGAAGTTAAAGACTTAAACATCTTTTATTGTCATTTTGTAAACAGTGTATAAAAAATTTTATTTCATTTATTACAGCTTTTCAGACAGTAAATGAACATTTCTATTTCCTAAAGTGCAGCAGTGATCAAATATAAACAGTGTGGGAGAAAAAACACATGGTGCAAAAAACGCATTGATATGGAAGTTCAGGGCATTAAAATAGACTTTATTAAACTCCAAATGTTTGTTTGTGAAGGTTGGACACAATTCATGGCAAGGTACTGTATCTCTTATTCTATGGTTGGTTGTTCTTTTCTTTTTCCATCTCTTTGCAGGTGATGAAGCAGACTGAAGATGTTTTATCGTTATCTCATTTTTATCTCTTTCTTTCATCTTTTTTTTCTATTTTTCCTTTCCTGTTCTACTTACATTGCAGTGTCCATATAACCTGTCAATCTCCCTGTATAATTATAATAAAGCTTTTTATATGCAAAAAATCAAGCGGAACAATATGGCGATAGCCGTGCTGCTCCACGGGTGAAAGTAAAATCTGTTGGGCTCTTTTTGGCATCAAGACAATTGCCAGACAGGACACTGTTTAAAAAAAAAAAGTCTCAGTAGGATTAAAAGTCTTAAAGTGAATTCTTAACGTTTAAAATAATGAAATAAACCATCGCACGTTTCTTTATAACACCATGTCAAAGCGCTCATTATTCACAAGGGAACAGTGGATGCTGGAGAGGATGTGGGTGCCTAAAGGCGCATCATTATCATTTGTTTTGGGAATGCCCAGTTATCCAGAAATATTGGAAAGACATGAACAATCACCATCCCTTTCAACTTCATGACCATGTACCTTGGACTGAAAACACCGGCAATGGACACAGTAAACAAATACCTTTGGAATATAATGCTTGCTGCTGGAAAAAAAGCCATAACGAAGAAATGGATGACGCAGTCAGCCCCCACCATTTCAAACTGGATTGAAATCATGACTGAAATAAGAAACATGGAACAAATAACTTTTAAAATTCACTTGAAACTGGACATTTTTCACAAACTTTGGTCAAAATGGGACTCCTACAGGTTAAAATGGTCCATGATCCATCGCTACTTTCAACAAGCTGTATTTTTGCCAACTGCTCTCTATGTCGAACTGTTTTGTGTTATTAATTAAAACTTTGAAAAAAATAAATAAAACATAAATAAATAAATAAAATAGTCCTGGATAAACCGCCAGCAGGAGCGATTCTAGGATCAGAAGTTCAGGGGTGCTGAGCCCCCAGGGAGGCAAGATGCATTTAACCGTTTTCTACATTTTTGAAACTAATAATTCACCAACACATCGTATCTGTGGCCACATTTACACATGGCTGATATATAGAGACACTAATATTTCCCCTCTCAGTTTTCAATAAAAACATTGTGCACACAACATTGTTTTCAAAAAACTTCTTTACATCAGCCTGCATAAATACGCTTTCAATATGCCAGAAAACATCAGGTGATCACATGACGTTAAGGAGTTTCTGGTGAATAATGTAACGTTTAAGGAGTTAAAGCGCCGTTTATCCCTGTTGACACGGCAGCACATGTTATCAGAAATCTCCACTTTGGTCAGAGGTTTTAGAAATAATCGTTTTCTGTGATAAAAAAAGTATTTTTGTGTAAACAAGAGGCTAAACCGCAGGGAAATATCTACGCTTTATCTTCATGGAAACGCGGTCTGAGACGTTTGTGTTTTTGGAACGAGCTGTACGGAAACGTACCTGTCTACCCTGACACCTTGTTCCCCTCCTTCCCAGCTTTTATTATTGTCATTACCAGAGATGGGAAGTACAAATACTTCGTTACTGTACTTAAGTAGATTTTTCTGATATTTGTACTTTACTTTACTACTTATTTTTATGGCGAATTTTTACTTCTACTCCTTACATTTTTACACAAATATCTGTACTTTCTACTCCTTACATTTTTAAAAATTGTCTCGTTACTTTAG
>NW_015150703.1:266413-268832 GCF_000732505.1 Cyprinodon variegatus
TAAAGACGATTAAATTGTCTGAGATGCGTCCGTGAAGAACCTTTTTTTCCCTACAGTGCTCTGCATGAGTAAATACACCAACAGGGAAGGGGAAGAAAAAAACAACACAGATTTGATGCACATTTTGACCTTAAACATTTAGAAAGGTTAAAGGAAATAAATTGAAGTTTTGACTCGTTTCAAGCAATCTTTGCCATTTTCAGAACAAAAAACAAAACAAAAAAGTGTGAGTCAGCAATCTGATGCTGATATGATTGTTTTAGGAGAGGCCAGACATCTACTGTCCACATCATGGAGGGTAAAGCTAAACCATGGTCTTTAGTTTTTAACTTCATCCATTGCAAACCAGCTCAGAAACACATTGTTTTTATTGACTAATGCTACGTTCAGACTGCAAGCAGCAGGAGCAGCAAAAACGCACCTGCTGCTTCATTTTTGATGCTTGTACCAGTTTAGTTCTGATGCACGGCTGAAGCATCATTGCTGCTTTAGCTGCGAGGTAGAAAAGTGGGTCTGATGCGTGTTGGGCGGAGCTACCCTATCCTTTCTCTGCCTGGAACAATGGCAGCTATATTTGCTGTGATCAGTGGGTAAAAAGTAGTTTTAATATATTTTTAAGTGAGAAAGTCCACCTGAAAACTTAATCTGTGCAGTCAGTTCATCCAGATTACCATCCTAACTTCAAATATTATTTCTCTGTGGGAGCCGCTCAGACCCCCGTACACCGGCGGTGCGCCGTCACTGGGAATCCCCAGCAGCAGCTGCCTCTGGCCCGGTTGATTCTTTGTGGTTTTCTGCTAATCTTCAACATTTTCCACATACGTAATCCAGACATCAGGGACAAGAACAATAAAAGCGAACATATTTTTCCGGCAGGTTTCTACATTTTAAGTTAATTTAGGCGTTAATAAACAGTTTCAGAGGAGTGATCATAGCGCTCTGCATCAGCAGTGCTGCGTCTGACTCCCTGCCAGCTCCCACATCAGCTTCTCTCATTGGTTGACGCGGTGCGTCCAGCAGCTGAAGTTGAATTTTTCCAACTCCAGCAGCTGCTGCTGCTTGTGAAGCACGTCGTGCGCGTCAAATGCTCAGAAGCTCATGACGCGCTGCAGGAGCTTTTGCTGCACCTTAATGTGCGTCAACCGTCGACTTTACATGTAAACTAGCTTCTTCTGCCGCCTGTGGGTCTGAACGTAGCATTAGAGGTCTAAAACTCCCACCAGGACATCATACTTTTAAGGCCAATATCAGGATCCCGCCTCTTTTGTCCAGAAATGGAAAAGCAGCTATTGGTTGTGTGATTTGGACATTGATTTTATACGTAGCACTCCTTAGAAATCTATTTACAGCAGACGATACAGAACTGGGAACTATCCTTCAATAGCAGGATGGCTCATGTCTCATTGGATCAGAGCTTTGGAGGATTTCAGAAGGGCTCTTATTGCAGTAGCGTTGACATTAAAATAGTCCCACCTTCTGTAAAATGAAGGCAAGAACATAATGGAGTGGACATTTTCAGAGCAGCCTGAACCTCCTTCCTGTTTACATTCAGGGACCACACTGTATTATTATTATTATTAAGGTGCAAATTGCTACAAGTAACCTCATTATAGAGGCCAGGTTCCAAAGGTAACCTCCCAGGGACGAACCTGTAAGTTCAACATAAAGCTCTGAGTAACTCATCAAATGATTCAAAAAATGTAACCTAAAAGAAAAGAATCAGGTGTGTGAAACTAAACGAAACTTTCTATAATGCTAAATGAAACGGACACACTAGGGCGGTCTGGTCAAGGCTGGATTTTGGCACCTTTTCTGGTTATTTACCGTTTCTGTCGTTACAAATTGATAAGATGAATTTATGGGGTTTAAAATTATAACAATCTAAAAATAAAATGAATGTTATTTCTCAAACGATTGAAGTAAAGAAATACTGCTGACAGTTTGACTTTTTTTTTGCAAGATTCGCGTGGAAAATGGTCAACATTCTTCAAGCATGATCAGTTACAAGTCAAGTTAATCTAAAAATGATCCCGGAGTGTCTTTTATGTTCTGAGGCCTGTTTCACTAAGCAGGTTTAACAAACTCGGACTCAAACCCTCAACTCTGAATTGATCCAGCCTAAGGGTTGAAACTGAGTTTTTGGTTTCATAAAAGCTAATGTGATTTAGTTAAATCAACTGAGTAGGTCCACTCAGAGGTGAGCACAAACGTAACATGTCACCATGACAACAGGAAGTACCTATTTAAGAAAATGGAACTCGAAATTTTAATTCAGAAGTGAAAAACAATGGAGAATGTGTTTAAAAGACCGAGATACAGCGCTAGCATGAAGTGCATATGGCAGGCCATTTTAGCATTTATTTAGAGCATTCTCCTCTGTGTTGTTCCGTTTGTAGATCCCTAAAATAGGATGCTTCCT
>NW_015150703.1:269340-271254 GCF_000732505.1 Cyprinodon variegatus
CTACAAGCATGCTTAGTGTGAGGGATTGCTGAAGAGTCAATGAGTCGATGCAATCAGCTGGTTTTCCTTAGATAGAAAACTTTGAATCAATCTGAATGAGGTTAAATAAAAAACCCTTTTACTTCCATCATTGCCTTTATTTACCTTTTAGTGAATGTGTGCAGAAAGTGATCAGTTTAAAAGCTTGCACAAACAGCAACAACATGCTGCTCATTGTTGATTTTTTTATTTTCAAAAGAGCCATATGGGACCTTTAAAATATTGTGCAGAATTGGCATTACTCTGTTCACTCTGAGCTGATTTATCAGAGGAAAATCAAAGTTTCCAGCCAATAGTGTTATTGGAATTCAAGACATCTTATTACCTTCGTAACTTTCAAATATATGGATATTTAGATGGCAAAACTTAAAGTCAATGTGATAACAAGAAATGCCAACCTGCAAAAATATATTAAGAAAAATAACAAAAGTGCTTCTAAAAGAAATTCATGAAAAACAGTGAAAGAAACACTTTTTTGGTCCAACATAACCTTAGAGGCATTAATGCCGATACTGGCACTGACATTTTTTAGTTCATAAACCTAAATAAAATTGTTAACTAGGTTTATTAACTTTTCAATTATCTTTTTACCTTTCTTTCTTGACCCCAACTTAATTTCCAGTAGGTAATATATCATTAAATTGCTCATCTAATTGGTCAAATGCCAAAATAAGATGTGCAGCCATGTAGCAGCATCTTTGCTGAATGGCTGGATATAGATCTTGTGCTTCTAGATCTCACTTGTAAGGGGTATGCAAGTGATCACAAATAACATTTTAAGATTCTTCTGAAAATGTTAAATCTGAAGATTAAAAAAAAACAGGTTGACTGAGAACAATAAAGACACACAGGCTCAAAAAAACTGTTTATTTTTGTTTTCACACAAGAAGCTCCAAATGAAAAGCTTTCACCATGTTTCTTTGAAATGCAGTCAGAAAACAACGTCGCCTTCCTGGAGTTTTAACACTGATAAACATGATTTCTACTAATCAGATCTGATCAGAGGCTGAAAGCAGGGAGAAGGTCAAACATCACCACTTCCATGTAGACAAGATCATTGTAAAGTAATTAATTCCTTCTCTCTGTTTTCACATCAGTACAGCAGGTCTGCATGGAGGGGGGGGGGGGACCTGCATTAAAGTGCAGACTGGAGCCGGAGAGGGGCGGCTTCAAGACCTAAATGGACACTAGGGAGAGGAGAGAGATGTTCCTGTCCCTGCGTGAACCGTAGCTTATGTTAGCACATTTTCAAAGTGGCTCAGTCATTTATTAGGGCTCTAGATGCTTCATTCATAAAGTCTTCACACTGTGAGCAACATGAGCATCGCCAGGGGAGACGAAACAGTCCTCAGATTAGAAACAGCGGATCATCATAGTGCAAGTTTCTAAAGGTTTATTTTCTGAAGTGAAGCTGAGCTGGTTTGAAAGTCAGAACTGACTTCTGTAGAAGATAAAGGTTCGGTTTCACCCTCCATAATAGTGGATTGTAAAATACTTTGTGCAACTGAGGCAGCTTTTGGTGATTCAGTGAAAAAAACCGAACTGCATGGAGTTCAAACAGCACAATTTACGAAAAAGAGGAAACCTGGTTTTCAGTTCAGTTAAAGGAAAAGTCCAATGAGCAAAGAATGATCAATGGATCATTATTTAAACCGAAAACTAATACGTTCGCAGTGATTTAATGAATTTTACCGTTAATCAGTAAAAAAAATAAGAATAATTTTCATCGCGATCACTGAGACTGGGGGCGGCCATTTTTGCCCAGATATAACCCCTCCCTCCTGCCATCTTCCGGCAGTGACGTCACGGTGCGGTAAGCAAACACTGCAAAAAATCTAAATCTAGAGAAGTCATTTTTTCTTAAAATAAGTGCAT
>NW_015150703.1:276512-278363 GCF_000732505.1 Cyprinodon variegatus
ACAAAAGGCTGAAAGTCGGCCTGATCGAAACATTTTTGCACTACTGGAGAATCGGCCCGAAAAGGGAAACAAAAAATCTGTACAGTCTACGCCCGGCTTATAACAGAAAGAAAAATAGGTACCGTAGATTGTACATAAAGTAGATAAAACTATAAAGTAGGTAGGTAAAAAGTAAATAAATCTTATGGTTTTAGATGTGGCCAAAGCAGCTCTTATCAATCCCATAAGAAACCGACTAGAAGGTGAAACAGTCTGAAGCCATTCTATGTGAGTGGTGCTGTTTGTCTGAACTTTTCTATAATGCTGTTGCTCTCACACATCAATGTTCTCTAACAGATATCGGTTCTGCCAAATCCTTGTTAAAGACGTCTTCGTGACGCTGCAGATGCCAAACGGCTAAGGCTGTGGATGCATGTGATGGATTACGATAATAAAGATAACTCAGACTATAAAGGACGTCTAAAGGCAGTCTGAGAATCTTCTCCCCATAAATATTTAATTCTGTGAATTAATGTCGCCCATTCTTTAATAAGATCCTCATGTTTGGCGGACTAAATCAGGAAATAAAACGACTTGATTGGTTTTAAGGAGGGAGGAGAGAAAAAACCTGCATGTGACCAGGTTAGCTCTGGGGAAAATGTTACCATGGTAACAGAAACAGAGGAAACTCTTTGTGAAACGGAAAACTCAAAAAGTTTCCCTGATTTTCAGGAGTTTGTGCAAATCTGGTGAAAGCAGCGGCTTGATTGTGAACTAATGAAGTCATCGATACATCATACATGTACTATAAATCTTTACATTCGACTTTAGGAGAATGTTTAATGATTTAAGTTTAAATACATACTAATTAGACCAGATCTACAATCATTAATGCTTCATAAATGTCACCTTCAATGCTAAGAAAGAGAAAAATTGGTGTTCTACAGCCAGGCTGCTCACAGTGTGAATTCACCAAACATCCCAAAGCACATCTCCGACTTTCTTCAAGGGTGACGAGTCTAAACATCCCATAATAACCCTGAGGCGTTAAGGACTCAGATGCTCAGAACATTGCTGGTTCTTCAAGAAGTTTAATCTGGACTAAAAACTAAAATAAAACGTCTCACTCAGCCGGGCTGGATTTCCTTCACAGCGCACCTGCTGCGCTCTGACAAGGCATCGGATCGGGCATTCAACCACGATGGCACTCAGAAAATGACCTAAGATGGAGAGCTTGCTGAATATTTCTTCGATATGGAGAGTACATTCTTCATTCTGCGTTGGGAGGGTTTGCGTCGGTTTTTTACAGTATGGTGCTGGAGGGGTGAGGGAGTGGAAGGAAGCAGCTTTTAGAGGTAAAGAAACATCAAGTTTAGTAAACTAAAGCAGTAACTGGCAGCAGGGGGCTCAGGAAAAGAAGAGTGATGGCAACAGAAGCATCCCTCACTTTCAGACTCCTTCCTTATTTTCTGGGCTAATCCGCAGCGGCCCACCGACACGCTCTTGGCACTTTTGGGGCATGAAAAATGTTTGAACGAAATGACGGACGAAAAGGCTCGTTCGGCTGGTTTCCTCACTGTGCGCTGCTCTCAGTCCGCAAGGCTTTGATCACACTTTGGATATTTTCCTCTGGAACCTGGAAGAGAAGCAAAAACAGAAACTGTAAGGTGGATTTATACTCCTGATCCCCAGAAAAACCCTGAATATTTAAAGGAAAATAAAAAGGAGCGTCTAGAGCAGTTTTATGGTGTGTGATGATAGATTATCCTTTCTCTTCTCTATGTTGCTGGTCCATAGCCTCGTGAGACCATCCTGATCTCGCAAGCTTTCAAGGTTTCACTCGCAGATCAGTCTGGAGACTCTACGTTGAAG
>NW_015150703.1:282648-284046 GCF_000732505.1 Cyprinodon variegatus
AAGGGGAGAGGGCGACTGCCCTGTATTAAGGAGAGGATGACCGGGGCCACGAAGATGGGTGGAGGCTGGGTCTTCCAGCATGATAATGACCCGAAGCACAAAGCCAGAATAACCAAGGAGGGACTCTGGCTTTGCCACGCCAGAACCCTGATATGCTTCTTTCAGTCTCCAAACATAAACCCAATAGAGAATCTTTGTAGGGAGCTCAACCCAGTGTTGTTTTTAATGACGAAATCATTTCGTTCACGCTCCTTTTTTAAAAACTACAATAACAAAACTGACGAGCTAAACATGGATCTTTGATGACGAAAACATGACTAGTCAAAGGTTTCAGTTTTAATCATCGAGACTAAATGAAAATTTGTGGGTGGATTAGTGGGCGATCTGCTAAGCAGTATCACCGGTGCAGCTGCGTCCTGTTCGATCATGCCGCCCACCTGCAGCGCAGCGTTGCACAGGCTGCAGGAGCACAGATGGATCAAGGCAGCAGCGGCAGAGTCTGAGAAAATTATCCGGACTGGTCCAGTACTGGTCTGACAAACTGATCTCCCAGCTGTGCTTGTGCAGAAATGCGTCTTTGCGCGCTGAGCTGAGAGTCTGCGCTTCACGCTGCACTCTGATGGTTCGCTCTCAGCACTACGGCTCTTCCACCATCGCTACTTAAACTATGTGGCTGATCATCCTCTGCCAAGCGTAAAAAAACCCTTTACTATAAAGATTTTACTTCTTCCAGTTCAAAAGAGGTGATACTAAATATTCTTTAATTCCTACCAAAAGGAATCCCTAAATTATATCCAAAGCAAATATTTCATTGCGTTCTTTTTGTCTTTGGATAAAGAGCCCGATGAAAAGCTACATAGATCTTGAATATTTCTCTCTCATTGTTCTCGTTTCTATCTATATAAATATAATGTAAATTTTTTCTTGTAATGTCATTTAAAAATTTTTCTCCGTTTCCTTTAAATATTTCAACATTTTAGTTTGCATATTTCATTACATTTAGGTCTGGATTGCCAATTAGGTTCTCTCTGCATTTATTTTATATCAAAACACTGAATTTAAATCAACTTTGACTTTGAATGTTTTTTGTGCTTTGCTTTTTTAGAGCAATGAATTCATAGTAGATCAGGAAGTGTTTGCTTTGGGACGGAAACCGTGTATTTTTAAAACCATTCCTTTATTGGACATTTTGTTAGCTTGTCTGCTATTTTAACCAATATGATGTGTTGAACTAGATCCGCTATTTGTAAAGGTTAACTTTTTTTGCAACATAAAACTCACTAAAACCGACTAAAACTATCACATATCATAATGACTAAAATACGACTAAGACTAATAATAGTTTTCGTCCTGAAGACGGAGACGAAATCTAAGATGGTTGTCAAAAACAACAGTGGC
>NW_015150703.1:285448-286512 GCF_000732505.1 Cyprinodon variegatus
GCGAGTAAAACCTTGAAAGCTCGCGAGATCAGGATCGTCTCATGAGGCTAGACAAAAGCAGCTGCCTTATTCAAATTCTCCCATTTGAAACTACATCATTTAATATTTTTTTTCCCTGATATTAAAATCTGATGATTTAAAACATAAAGATAATCTTTCAGAAATACTTTAATCAACTAAAACTTTAAATTAGATATCTATGTGCTCAAAATCATTGAGTTTTCTTTTTCCTATTCTGTTTGCTTAGCTATAAGAAGGTAAAAAAAGAAAAAAAAAAAGATGTCCAGTGATTAAAAAGGATGAGCAGCAGCAGCAGGTAAAATAGGAAAAGCAACTGTAAAACAAATAGCACCCCCATTCCTTTAAGACATGTTAAAGGAGGCAGATATAAAACATGGGCACAGTTCTAACCTACATGCTGCAGAAACTTTTAGAAATCTTCAGCTTGCCCCATATTTTTTAAGTCATTATGATTTCCTTTATGACATTAAACACGTGTCCCTCTATTTCTGAATGGTCTGGCTTTGATTAGGCTGTTAGGGACGAGGTAAATGTCTTCATGAGCTCGGAGCTTAATGAGGGTGTAGATGGAGAGGAAAAAGGGGGACTCAGTGGAGAAGGAATGAGTCAGAATGACACCCACTGTGATTTAAGAACACCACGTCCACCCGAGAGGTTTGTTATTGCTTAGCAACAAACTAATCACCCCCTCAAATAACAATCATGAATTTATTCCCCCGACATAAACGTAACGACCCCTTTGGCAGAGCAGGGAAGGAAAACAACATGTTGAGAAAACAGGCGTGGGCTCCTTTGGAGAAGCATTATAATATGTTTGGTTTATGCTAACCTCTTAGCCGTCTGTTCGTCCATCACCAGCGAGATGTAGCCCTCAATCAGGGAGAAGGAGAAGAAGCGGATGTGACTGGAGTCCTCGCCGGACGCTGCGACCTCTTTAGACCTGGATAAGAAACAGAAACCCTCAGGGACTGGTTCCTCTAATGGTCACATTCAGGCCACTGTCATCTAGTTTGATCTCAGATTACAAACCTGAATGAATATAT
>NW_015150703.1:288742-289871 GCF_000732505.1 Cyprinodon variegatus
TTTTTAATGACCTGCAGTAACCCAGACAGACATGGTTGTGAATCTTGCCAACTTCCACCACTGTTGGCCAAAGGATGTCTCTATCCTATCCTTCCTGCTTGGCACCCCACACTGAATCATTTGCAGCTATATGGTTAAGCTTCCCCTCCTGGGTGGAGCAGCAGCTGTTTTAATGTTTCCACCTGTGAATAATGATTTTCTCTCCAAAATGACAGACTTCCAGCCTTAATGAAAAGCTTTAGAACCCTTCAAGGATTGATGAGCAGGTAGAGTTGCTTCTCTAAGCTAACTGCCCATTTCTTTGCTGCTTGGTGTGTAGATGGGCTTTTCATTGCATTAACTTGGGAAAACAAAAGAAATGATCAGTTTTCATTGTGCGGTTGATGATTAAACATGGCTATTTGATTTCCTTTAATCTCATGGAATCTGAAAGGGTGTTATTAGTATTTTTTTCCTGCATAAAACTGACATATGATTGTTACACGGACTCCTTTCTGAAAGAAGGATGTGCTTTCTTTTTACAGCGTCAGTCTAAAAACCTCACATGTTAATGCAATATATATATATATATATATATTTTTTGGTAGAAAGTAAATATTAGCTGCCTCATGCTTCAGTGCTATAGAACACATTTGAATCAGGAAATCTTTAATTCATTACAACAACAGGTTGTTTTTTTATTTTCTCCCATGAAAATGTCCTGCTTTAATTTAATTTAAACTCTTATTAGATATTTTTAAAAGGATAAATGCAGAAAAATATTAACTAATTTAGTAAGAAATAAAGCAAAGATTTGTTTTTTGCTGCAGGAGCTTAACTTCCTGTTCGGACTGAGCTCCAGATCTCAACCATGATGCAGAGAAATCTCTCCCTAATCCAGAAAACCAAACCTGATCAGCCTCAGACTTTATAAAACTGTAATGGAGCCTCATCCACCATCCGATGGGTTTGTCACAGAAAACAGGTTTTAAGAGAAGCATCTTACCCTCCGGAGTAGAACATGACGTCCATGAGCAGCGTGGCTACAGAGGGCAGCGTGTCTGGATCCAGGCTGGTCACACAGAACATGTTGCTGGGGCTGGACAGAGGGTGGATGATGGGGCGGGGCACTGAGAGATTACAGAAAATA
>NW_015150703.1:292299-294059 GCF_000732505.1 Cyprinodon variegatus
ACGTTCGTCCGTTAGTTTGAAAATCAGTTAAGGCAGGTTTGTAGAAAGACCCACCAAGTTTTGGTTTGACGAATCCGTTGGTAACTCCCAGATTGTGTGCGGCGACCGTTTCTCCGTTGACCACCCGGAACAGCGTGAACTCGGAAGACAGAGTGTGCATGACCAGTGGCAGGTCTCGCTCTCGGACCTGAAACAGATATATTAGCAGAAGCATTCAGAGGAGATGTCGCAGAAAGCTTTTGTTGTTGTTTTTCCTTGAATCATTTAAAGTTTCTTTGTTGTTTTTGTTTTGTTTTGCAGGAAATGCAGCAGAAGAATTTTATTAGCCTGAAGCTAATTTAGGGACAGGATTTCCCTGAGATGCACCGATATGGAAATTTGGGCCAATGCCGAATACGGACTAATGGCCTGCATTTACAGATTATTTTTATTATTTTTTTATTATTATATATTATACATGTATGTTTCACTATCCTTTTTAAACTGTGAAAAGATCAATATTTTTGTAATATAATTAAGCATTTACCCATCAGTTTCCTGTCAGTGAATAAAAACAAACCCTGTTGATATGCCGAGTTCATCTGTAAGCGTTAAAGATCTTCATACAATTACATGTATAGCTTCACACAATATAAAAACCTTTCATAAAACTATTTTGCTTTTAAATTATAGAATAATGAGGCATTAAGTCTGAAAATGTAAAAACTTTTGTTTCCTTCCAAAAATTGGAGATGACAATCCTTTATCTCGCAGTTTGGGATTTAATTTACTGATAAATGCAACACAAAGAAACTTAACAGCTAATGCAGATTTCTATTTATTTTCTTTTCCACAAAAAAAATGGGATAAAAATGTAAAATAAAACATTATGGGGCGATGAAGCATTAATGATGAGGCGACCAGTGCAGTAAATGTTTGCTTCTTTCAGTGTAAAACAGCCCATGTGGAGACAGGAAGCAGGTCTGAGTTTGGTGCCGTTTCCAAGAAGCTGAGCTGCTGATCCTCTTTATGTAACAGATTATGAACATGCACAGAGCCTTTATTTTGTCCTGTATAAAAAAAAAGAAAAAAAAAAAAGGAGCAGGTCACCAGACCTTGTTTTTCCACAAGAGTGAAGCAGTAAGACTCCATCTGGCCTAAGAGGCCTGGATTTCCTTCTAATTTAAAAATCAGACAGTCAGCTGGAACCAGAACATTACATCCACTGTTATTGCCTTTTTCATGTCAGGCTCTATGCTTATAAACAACTGTGCTGCCAGTGGTTGCATAACAGACAAATAATGCATCAGTTACAGCAGGCTACAAAGCTGATCAGCTGTGAGCTCTGGGCCGGCATGTGTGATGCGACACCGACCTGTCGTGTTATACCCAAGATGGAGGGTTAGATAAAAACTATTTCTGTAAAATCTTAGCTTAACCACATGCGAACTGATTACTTAGAGCTGGGTTAGCATTGCAGCAGGTTTCATAGATGATTAAACCTCACCTGCTATAAAGACGCTTATCAAAGCAGAACATCATTAAAACTTGATTTGTCAGGAATTCAGTTCCTCGTTGTTAGGGAGCTTTTTTTACTGCATTTTTATCTGCTGCTAAACTTTCTGTATATATGCACGGTAGCATTACTCTAAACAACCATCTTCTTTATCCTACCTAGTGAAGGAGCGTCTGCAGGAAAAATGTGAAACGCTTCAGATGTTCTTCAGGTTTTTTTAAGTTATTTTTCCAAATTGTTTCAGGTCGGTACCTGAATAATTTTT
>NW_015150703.1:295669-306687 GCF_000732505.1 Cyprinodon variegatus
TGAAAGCAGCGTTACTTTACCAGGAGAACAAAAGGCTTAAAATCCTTCATCTCAATCCAATCTTGTCCATTCCTGCACCGTTCTAGCCTCTACGGTAAAATCTAAACACCTTGGATGGTTGACCCGAGCTTATTGACATTCAGTACCTCTCTGATGAAACTTATGGATTCTACCTTCTTTCCAGAACCCTGAAACTTTTCCTCAACTTACTTATTTTATAAATTATTAAGCAAACACTGGCTGCCATGTTCAGAGTGAAACAGCTCCTTCAGAAAACACAGGACCAGACCTGCAGGGGTTCCGACTTCGTGAAGAAAATCTCTTAAAGCAGAGGCCCTGCAAAATCATTCAGAAGGCACCTAAGCGGGTCCGGAAACTTACCAGGATGAAGTCAGTCTGATACGTTGACAGCATGAAAACAGAGATGTTGTGGTCGGCTAGTGGAGCGATGACTGATTTAGCGATTTTGGTGACTCCGATGGGTTGTGAGCTGGAAGCGCTACCGCCGCCTGACACCACGTTGAGGGCCAGCCATGTGGCATCAGCGACACTGATGAGATTTGACTGCGGCAGCTCTGAGGAAAAAGGACAGACAGCAGAGATGTTCACTGTTTCAAAGAGAATCCAATGACTGGCAGAAGCTTATTAAATAAAATTAGATTCCTGGTTTCCAAATTTACTAAATACTGTATTTTTATGTCCTCTGCAGATCCAGTTGAAGTCAGAAGTTTGCGTTCAGCTTTACCTTCAGAAATGTGGGTTTTATATAAAACCCATTTTCATATAAAAAAACATTTACGTTTTCAGAAATGAGTTCTATGAGTTGTAGTACTTTAAGAGAAATCTAAGCAATCTCCAGTCCAAGCCCAGTTGTTCAACACTGGGTAGGTGCCGGTAGGTACCAGAACTGCTCGGGGCCCCGCCCCTTCTTATGACGTCAACATATGGCAACTCCACTCGTACATATAGGCCGTTTCTCAATATGCGTTCTTGAGCGTTCTCGTGTGCTCGTGTACTCGTGACACGTCATCAGCCTCAGCCCGAGTACCGTTCCAATTCTCAAGAACGCCAGATCGAGAACGCACCAAATCCCCGGACGTTGTTCTCGCCCCGCCCTCTTTATCGAGCATGCATCAGAGCAGACTTGTGCGTTCTTTGTTCACCGGAAACAGAATTTTTTCAGCTTTGTTATGAATCAGGTTAAACTTCATCGGTCAATAGACACGCTAATGCTACAGATGCTACCGACTCGGCACTGATGCTGCGTGATGTTATCGTTGTCTGGGCAACCACAATGTTCTACATCATGTGGCAATCTTCAGCCAATCATGTAGGGCAACATCACTGGTATGAAGCAGGACCCGAGCAGATCTGGTTCCTACAGCGGCGCCCGTAAACAACGCCAAGCAGCTTTAGTTTATGTTTTCTGTCTTTGGGACGAAACAGTTCGAGCTTTCAGGTGTGAAATTCATGTTACGATAAAATTCTTCCGAGTTTCTCAGCACTTATGGAATTACAATATTTTCGCATTTCTCCTTCTCTGTTGTTTTCCCTGCTGCATTTTTCTGGCCGACATAAATGCCCAGTTAGGATAACCAAATGCTTCAAGGGATTTCCTGACATGTTTGTGATCTTTTTGTTTCTCCTCTGCAACTGAAGGAACATTGTCAGCCTGGTAACTCAGAGTTCTGATAACAGAAAGCTTGTGTTCAAGAGCAAAACACAAATATAGGGATGAATCTGTATGTTTCCAGTAGGCATTAAGATTTCCAGATCACAGACCATGGAGGACAGAAAAGGCGACATTTTATTTTTGGTATCCCCTCCTGTGAATTTGACGTTTCTGTCCAGTTGATGAGGTTTGCGAATGTCTCGCCTTCCTGGGTTTGGATATTGACCTAAATGTCATCCAGATATCTGAACCAGAAAGTCAGTTTTGTTCCTTTGCAGTATTTGTCCGAGTGCTCTGCTCTCCACAATGTCTAACCTGAATGCTGCCAGTATTTTTGGCTTTTAGAACTCAAGTTTTTTTATTTCATTTTTGCTCAAGATGTTTATTTGCCACGGTAATGAATATCAGGCAGACAAGGATATTTCCATATAGATATATACGTAGATTTAGGAAATTTGGGGCCCTAGACAAAGACAGCCAGGGGGCCCTCTGAACTGAGAAGGCAACACATAAAACAGAGGAGGAGAGTTTAGTGTCGGAGGTTGGGATGAGTCTCCTCCGTCATCCATTTTTTATTTAGAGGAGGAAAGCGGGGACGAAGATGTTGTGGAAGAGGACGCCAGGGCGGCAGAAGCTTGGTTTGGAGTAGAAGGCTTCCAGCCGTACATGTTTTAAGTCAGAATAATTTGACATTTAAATATGACTTCCCTACGAATTTATAAAAAGGACAAAACAAGCTGATTTCCTGGTATTTGAGCAGCTGATTACCAGTTTGAGGGGAAGTTGCCATATTCTGATTAGTTAGCTAACTGATTAGGGCAACCCTAATGCTTTTATTCATCTTCTGCATGATAGAAAATCTCATATTACTAAAAGCTGGGGGAAGTTTCAGAATAACAGCAGATGTCTTCCAGAAATCAAGTAGATAATCATTAAAGCGGCTTAGAATCTAACGCCTCCTTCATGATAACAACCCAGGACCAACAGGCCTCATTCTCTCCATGTTGGGGTCAGAAACGTGCGTCCCGTTTACCTGATGTCATCTGACACGGCTTGCTTGTGTTTCAACCCCTTTTCTTAGTCCAACAAAACACACACAGGCAGACTCTGAGGCACCGATCAGTGTAAAATACCTGCAGCAGTTATGCAACACACAGCATGTGGTCTCCAGAGTAACCACGGAGGGTCACGGTGGAAAAGGCAGTGTAATGACATGGATTCATTCACTCAGCCAACCACAAAGAACGGCGAGCGCCCAATTGGCCTCCCATCTATAACCACAAAGTGTGCTCAAACAGTGGCAGCTGAAGCCGCGGCGGGGCTGGGTGCAATCAGAGAAAACACGATGTGATCCTTCCCTGCAGCCCAATCTGTGGTTGCCACAGCGATCCACGGCGAGGGGCTCACCTTTAAACCCTTCCTCGTCCACGATGATTGTGTAGTCCTCTGGAGTCTCTGTCAAACTGAAGAACTTGCATCTGGAGGACGGGAACAGAAAAGAAAAAAACGTAAATATTGGATAAAAGGAACTTTAGAAAATCTTCCTCCTTCGTTACATTAATTCACCATAAAACCTCTGCTCCTTTAGATATTTGTAAAAATTATATAGAACTATTCAGCAAAAAAATGTACAAAAAAACTGCAATAAAAAAAATCATAATTTTAAGCAGGTTTGAAAAAAGAACTGTTCTGCATCCAATATGGACCCCCCCAGCAGCATGAAGGGGGGGGGTCTCAGCTGTTAGAAGAATGTCAGCGATCCAGAAACACTGAGAAATATTACGGTAAAATGATTCAGATTTTATCCTGTATTTTGGTTTATTCATCAACAGTGAGGTTTTTACATCTTTAAACTTCTATGTTCTCCAACAAACTACTGATAAAACTTACCTGATGATTTGATAGCTGGACTTTAGCCTCATTGACAGTAATTCCTTCTTCTAAATGATATATTTAACCAGTGAGTAGTTTATTGTCAGATCATAAACAGCTGTGATAAAATAAATAAGATTCAACTATTCCTGTCAGAAATTATATCTCTGCTAAAACTGTTTTGGTGACATTTTAACATTTCAGCTATTTGGGATTTATATAAATGACAACAAAGCTGAAGAGTAAATAGAAACAGACTGTGTCTGAGCGTCCGTCCTAACCCTTCAAACACTTTATAGAGCGGGGAATTTATAGTGAACTTTATAGTGAACTCAGTTAACCAACCGACCGGACAGATGATCACTACTTTTCTCTCCCCGTTGCTCACGTGACTCTGGCTTCCAGCTTGGCGCTTGCACCATCTTTGTTCTCACTCCCAAACTAAATCCCATGATGCTTTGTGAGGAGAGCTCTGGCAAAGGATTCTGGGATATATATGCTCGTCTAGTGACCATGGCCGTTTCTAAATTGACAAGAACGCAAGGACGCACTCATGTCCTCGACAAGTATGTTCTTGAGAAGAACCCAAGAAAGTGTGGACTCGTTAGCCCTGGCTGCTGCAGACGGGCTGACGTTAGCCCTGGCTGATCAGTTCCAACCATCTGCATCTCCAGCTCCCTAATGCAGACTAAAACTTAGTTTAAGCTCAGAAACCAGGTTGTCTGTGTGTGAGTCTCAGGCAATGCAGATATAACCCCCCCCCCTCCTTCCGCAGACACTCTGCTGCACCTCCCCAAAACTGTAGGTGACCGCAAACAGTGCCGCAGACAGGAGGCATCTGATCGGTCAGTTCTACACCTGCTCTACTCTATGCGTATTTCCTGTTTGGTTCCTAATGGCAGAAACTCTGGCCGTAGTGCCGTCCACAACGCCTGGCACAATTCGGACACTATTCCAGACACCGTGCAGGACGCTAGTTTGTAGCTCTGTGTGACGGTCTGTTGGTTTGCACACGAAGCCAAAACACGCAGCGCCACGGTCAGTCTTTGGGGAACACTCACATGTGAACTGTGTGTCAAGCAGCGACAGACACCCAAAATCCTAGGTAGTTCCTGATTGTCCCTCTTGCATTGTGGCGTGGAATAACATAGCGCAGACCATGCTTCAGAATTGGGAATAAATTAAAAAAATATCTGCGACTAGCTAACTACGGCACACTGCTGCTGGAGAATAACCAGGCCTTAATCACCCGAGTGACTAATTGCCTGCTGAAGTGAACAGGATGAAGGAAAACAAGACAGGTTTTTACTTTCTGGACCTGGATTAACAACCACTGCATTTTTCCAACAGTAGTTAAAATAAACCTGATTAAGGTGGAGCCTTGGTTCAGGTTAAAGTCAAGACCTAATAGAGTATAATACTTCTGTCTCCTTGAACCCCAGTGGGCCTCAGCAGATGGCCGCTCACACTGAGCCTGGTTCTGCTGGAGGTTTCTTTCTGTTCAAAGGGAGTTTTTTCCTCTCCACTGTCGCTACAAGCATGCTTAGTGTGAGGGATTGCTGAAGAGTCAATTAGTCGATGCAATCAACTGCTTTTCCTTAGCAATAAACTGAATTGAAGACTTTGGTTAAACACGACAGGCTGGAGAGTTAGCTTAACTCGCTTGAGTATTTCAGACCCCCCCCCCACCGGCTTCATTTTGATTGAGCTCTCATATCCTGAGTAAACCTTTAAATGAAAAGCACAAAACATAGGAGAATTTTAAATAAAACAAAAAACATTATTCTATTGTGATATCTAACAGCGTCAACAACACAGAATCAGGACATGTACCAATTTATATAGTTGAGCAACCAGTTGATTTTTCCCACAGTGTCTAATTTAATAAATGAATCTTTTTGGTTTGAATGGTCCTAAGAGTTTTTATAAAATTGTTTTCAGGGAGATTTGTTAACTTTTGGATGAGGAAACAACTAAAAAAAAAGCAGAGATGCTCCAAATAGGTCCTTGAAACGGCAGAAAAGCTGCACTGCCTCAACATCACAGTCCTGCCATAAGCCTTCATTCTTCACTGGCCCGACGCTGAATATTTACACTTTATATTTGGCTGAAAGGTGTGAAGGAACAGAATGAGATCAGACACAGAGGCTCTAACAGGTCAGAGCCGTGTTTCCTTTTTCAATTAGATGAGCTGTCGAACGTCGCTCTGATTTACAGCTTGTTTTGTGGAGCCGGGACATTAAGACAATGAACGCCGAGGGTCGTCTCTCAGCTCTGGGCAAATTCCTCCTCCTTTTATCATATTAATGTGAGCTCCGCTTAGAGACCTGACACAAAAGAGGACAATCGCTGCAGAGACACACAATGTTCCCCTCAGGAAGAAGCCATCACTGCACGACTTGCGTAACTCACATACAGGGACCATGTTATGAACTTCATATGGAGCCTATAAATTATTTCTAACCAACGCACTAAAGAGGAATAAATAGCTCAGGACCAAATTAACACAGTCTGTAGAACGGTAATTAAAACTGTTCATTTCTTACCTACATAAGGCCTCCATCAGGTTCGCTAATGAAACTATAAATACAATTGATTTTCCTTTAAGAAAAGTCTATACCAGGGGTAACCAATTAAATCAGCGGGGTCCGAATTAGGAAAATCAACCATAATCTGTTACTTTAAACAGAATTTAACACTGAAATAAAATTTGGTTTTTATGCATCCATGTTATACATAAAATTTTTAAATAAATATAAAAAAAAAATAGAATACAGGTCCTTTTCAAAATATTAGCATATTGAAAAGTTCATTATTTTCCATAATGTAATGATAAAACATGAACATTCATATATTTTAGATCCATTGTACACTAACCGAAATATTTAAAGTCTTTTACTGTCTTAATGTGGATGATTTCGGCATAAAGCTCATGAAAACCCAAAATACCTATCTCACAAAATTAGCGTATCATGATAAAGGTCTGTAAACGAGCTGCTATGCACCTGATCATCTGAATCAACAATTTAACTCTAAACACCTGCAAAAGATTCCTGAAGCCTTTAAAACTCCCAGCCTGGTTCATCAGTCAGAACCCCAATCATGGGTCAGACTGCGGACCTGACTGCTGTCCAGGAGGCCATCATTGACCCCATTGAGGGAATGACACAGAAGGATGTTTCTGAACCAATAGGCTGTTCCCAGAGTGCTGCTGCATCAAGGCGCCTCAGTGGGAAGGAAATAGTGGCAGAAAACAAGAAGAGGAGACCGGACCCTGAGGACGATTGTGGAGAGCCGATTCCAGACCTTGGGGGACCTGCAGAAGCAGTGGACTGTAGGGGTGTAAATAATAATCGTTTTGTATCGATGCATCGATCCAACAGCCGACGATCCGATGCATCGACACGTCCGCACGAGAATCGATTCATGTTTTTTTTTCCCTCCGGTCTATTTTTATCCATTTGCTCCTGGGTGTAATTCTCCCTCCCGTGCTGCGGTGGCGCTAAACCTATTTTGCCCACTCATTGCACTGATTATGTGCAGTATTTTTGCATTATTTTTGATGCAACTTTTTATTTTGCTATTGTTTCTAAAAAACAAATAAATTCATAACGATATTACAGCTTTCATTGATTTATTTCAAACTTGAAACTTTGTTTAGCCTGTAAGGTGTAAAAAAAAAAATTTTACAGATTAATCTAATTGAATCGTATCGTGGTGTATCCTTGAGTATCGAAAATAATCGAATCGCTGGGTCAGGAAATCGATACTGAATCGAATCGCCATGATGGATGTGATTTACACCCCTAGTGGACAGAGTCTGGAGTAGAAACGTCCAGAGCCACCGTGCACAGGGGTGTGCAGGAAATGGACTACAGTAGGGGTGGAACGGTTCACAAAATTCACGGTTTCGTGGTCACGGTTTTCGGTTTGGTTCGGTATATGTTGATTGTTACACCGAAACCCCATAAAGTTTAATGAAATTAATGAACAAAAAAAAAAATGAATGAATTGCAATTATTTTTAATGATCCACTGAAACCCTGGATCATTTCTGCATGTTTTGCTGCTTTGAATTTAATCATCTGGCGCATGCCCTCTACCATCTCCAAGGGACTCAGAGCGGAGCGGACGGGAGCCACAGTGGAGGCTGTAGGCTTTGCTTTGAGCAGCCGGTCTGGAGCGCAGCGGGGCGGAGTGCTGACGGAGTATGAGGGATTTCGGGGTTAGCCTGACATGTTGGTCGTGTTGCTGTTAGCATAAACAAAACGTGTTGCACAATGCTTGCACACTGTTGCACTTTTATCCACAACTTTCGTTGATTGCTCATCGTAGGTCACTCTAAATGCAAAGTGGTCCCATACAGCAGACCTACAAAGTGCTGCTGGCGCGTCTTCCAACTCCTGTTCTTTCCCACTCGCCATACCCACACAATTCTCCACAACAACGGATTTTTTTCTGCTACACCCGGCTACGCTGCTTCGCTTCTTCTTCTTCTTGTTTACTACTGGTGGTTGGCTTTGGTCGCAGTACCGCCACCTTCTGCTCTGGAGTGTAAACGCTTCGCCTATAAGAAAAAGGAGCAGCGCATGAACCGAACGAAACACACGCGAACCGAACCGAGACAGTCGAACCGAACGGTTCGGACGGTTTTCATAAACCGTTCCATCCCTACTGTATCTGGTGTTTGTCACAACGCGCTATTATCCAAGTCATCTTGAAAACATTCTTCTTCCAAATGTTGGCTACATATTACGGGTTTTTTCTCTGGCCAGAAGTTCGATGGCAAATCCTCCCTCTTCAAGTTGGCGATCCAACGACCAACCCGTCCGTGGAGGATCAGGAATCAGAAAGGTGGAATAACTCTTTTCTTTCACTTTTACCCGATGTATTCCAGCATCCAGCTGCCATGCACGTGGGCATTGTCAGTTTCACTATAGCTCTGGTGAATTTCAATGGTGAAGTCCTCTGGAAATCTTCAATAATTGTTGTTGATTGCAGATGTGTCTAGTAGTTCCCATTGATTTAGCTTGTAAAGCGGGGAGAATGGCGCTAGGCTTACCGCACCGTGACGTCACTGCTGGAAGATGGCAGGAGGGAGGGGCTACTATATTTGAGCAAAAATGGCCGCTCCCAGACTCAGTGATTGCGACGAAAAATATTGTTTTTATCTTTTTACTGAATTAACTCTACATTCATTAAATCACTGCGAACTTATTAGTTTTAGGTATACCGTAAATCCTCTAATAAAAGCCGGGGCCTTTATTTCACTCAGGTGCATCTTGGTCCAGGCCATTATTGGAAGGAGGCCAGAATTAGAGGCAGGCCTCTATTTTTATTTGATCAAAACAGACGATCAGTGGAATGAATAAAAACAGATTGTGTCTCTTTGAACCGATAAAATACCAGGTTCATTTATTGAAAAAGTACAATTACCATAACGGTTTACAGAACATTATTCAGACATCTTCCAGCAGCTGCTATTTTTCTGCACGGCAATACGAAAAAAAGAAAAAGACATAGAATGGAATCTTGGCCAAACAAAGTTTTAAAATAAATTAATGGAAACTGTTCTGCCATCACAGCCGGTCATAAAAACCAAACAATCCGGCCTCCTGTCTGCAGCACTGTCTGCGCTAAGGATGGGAATTCCCAAGCTAATGGATTGGATTCGTTAGCAAACACTGCCCCCCTGTGGTACTTGCATGTTACTATCAGAGGTTGCTGAGGACTGCACAGGAACATCGTTGGTTCCAATTATAGCCCCGGCCTGTATTAGCGTCCGGCCATTATTTACCCCCGCCGACAGCAATTATTAGAGACCCGGCTGCTAATGGAATACAGGCCAATATTAGAGGATTTACGGTAAATAATGATCCATTGATTATTCCTTGCTGACCGGACTTTTCTTTAACCCTTTAAAGCCCTATCCAAGAATAAAACAAAACAGAAAATTGGTTTGAATTCCTAATTTGGCCTTTTAACAAAATATGCAAAAAGAAAAAACAGAAATACATTTTTGATATTAATAATTTATTACTATGCGATAAGTCAGGATAATTTTTTGTGTAGTCTTCTACTGGCTGTTATCAGGTATATCTGATTGTGAACAATAGGATTTTGAGCAAAGTTTTTACCATTAAATTATGCAAAAGGTGTCAGACGCAAAACATTTCAGAAACCGTATGTATCAAATACGATACATTTGGCATTATAGGGTTAAAGATATGCCTTTAAGACAAAAAACAAAAACAACTTTGCACAACAGGAGACCAGAAACTGCTTCGTTTTCTCAAAAACAATGAGACTGAAAGTGCGTTTAGCTTGGAGTTGTAGCTGAAGTGTTACTTTGGCAAAAGTTTTAATCACCGATGTGCCGTTTCCGACCTGCTGGAGAAAAACAAGCCAGAGGCGCAATGAGGACGCATTCCCATCCTGAGGCGTTATCGAGTGATTTCTGCAGACATGCTGACATTCATTTGGAGTCACGCTCCAACCACCTGACAGTTATCAGGCCCTTTATCTTAGAGGCGCTTCTCTCTCTCCTCATCAGTGGTGGATGGGCCAGGATCCACTTCAACTATTTTATCAATATCGAGTATTTAACCGTGTTTCTGATTGAGGGAAATTAATTACTGATTACTGGAAGTTTTTCAAATAAAAAAATTAATAAAACATCATAAATAGGAGACATGGTGGGGGGACAACAGAGGAGTCAGCAGCAGAAAAACATGGGATTTCTATTCAAAGAAAAGCTGCAGGGTGAACTCTTTCCTCACATCAGTTTGATGAAGAGGATTATGAAATCTCCTGCTGCAGAGTTTCCATTGTGTTCCTTCCAAAAGGAGCATTTTTCCACCACTGAAACCCTTAAGATTTCACTTTGTTCAATGGACTTAAAAAGAAAAGATTGGCTAGATTTCTTTTGTTGTTTTCTTTTTTCTTAACTGCAAATAAAAAACAAACCTACAAATCAGTTTCTGCAAAAAACAGACTGAATGTTGTTTAAAGATGAAAGAAAGGAGAGGCCCATCAAAGAGGAGTCGCTCCATGGTTTGTGCCTCAAAGGAACAACAGCGAAACCAAATGAAAAACAAAAGTAGGGAAACAACAAAAACCTCAGTGTGATCCAATAAAAACCTCAGAGCCTCCAGTCAAATTATACAGACTTATGTAATACTTTCTGGATGGCTGCCAGCTGCATGCATTCACTTAAAAAAATGGCCCAAAACATCAACTCTTGTTTGGGAAGAAATCGAACAATAAGAACATGATTCAACCAAACAATTTGCAACCCGAGTTTATGCACATATTCAGATAGTTATACTGGATATATAAACCTGATAATGTCCAAAGTTTAATTAGACGGATAATAGAAACATTCAAAAACTAGGAGTTCTTTTCACCAAGCGCGTTCACGACTCTACGGAAACCGCGGCAGACCAAACCAGATGAAAGCGCGCATTCAGTGTCTG
>NW_015150703.1:309310-311396 GCF_000732505.1 Cyprinodon variegatus
TTCTCGGAATTTTACGACTTTATTCTCAAAATGTTGCAACTTTGTTCTCGGAATTTTACGACTTTATTCTCAAAATGTTACGACTTTGTCCTCGTAATTTTACGACTTCTTTCTCGTAATTTTATGACTTCATTCTTGTAATTGTATGACTTTATTCTCAAAATGTTCCGCCTTCATTCTCGTAATTTTACGACTTTATTCTCAAAATGTTGTGACTTTATTCTCGTAATTTTACGACTTTATTCTCAAGATGTTACGACTTTATTCTCATAATTTTACGACTTTATTCACGTAATTTTATGACTTTATTCTCCAAATGTTTTGACTTTATTCTCATAGTTTTACTTTATTCTCAAAATGTTATGACTTTATTCTTGTAATTTTACGACTTTACTCTCAAGATGTTACAAATTTATTCACGTAATTTTATGACTTTATTCTCAAAATGTTGTGACTTTATTCTCGTAATTTTACTTTTTTCTCAAAATGTTGTGACTTTATTCTCATAATTTTACGACTTTATTCTCAAGATTTTACGACTTTATTCTCATAATTTTACGACTTTATTCTCAAGATGTTACAACTTTATTCTCATAATTTTATGACTTTATTCTCCAAATGTTTTGACTTTATTCTCGGAATTTTACTTTTTTCTCAAAATGTTGTGACTTTATTATCGTAATTTTACGACTTTATTCTTAAGATGTTACGACTTTGTTCTCATAATTTTACGACTTTATTGTCAAGATGTTACAACTTTATTCTCATAATTTTGACTTCATTCTTATAATATTACGACTTTATTCTGGAAATAAAAAAAATCTCTATCCTGACCCTAATACTCTGCCGTATTCTTTCTAACAGCTAGAAATTCACAAATTATTGTAATAATTCTTTATTTTTCTATTTAAAGGATCTAAGGGGATTTTATGTAAGGAACTCAGAGCTTTATTTGAATGCATGAAAGGTGACATAACATTATTTGCATGCCTGAAAACAGCTTGTGTGGGCAGGGAAGCAAAGCAGGCTCTAGCCCAGGGGCCCACATCCTCCTAGCCCAGGGGCCCACATTCTCCTATTCACGGCCATGACGACCTCAGCTGTTTTTATTCTAACTTTCCTCCTTTAAAATCCTCCGATTTGCTTGGAGAACTTTGTCAGATTAGACAAGAATGATCCTGGAATAAAGAAAGGAAGCCGGAACATAAACACCAGCACCGGCGTGGATCCACAAAGCTCCAGGCTGAGCCTCCAAACAGCCGGACAGGCCGAGGAGCGGTGGGCAGCGAGCTGCCCGGAGAACAGCCCCTAGACCTGGCATGTTAGGCTCTGAACTCCGGGAGCTTTAATAAACAGCCGTTAACTAGCAGCCGGCCGGCTAGCCAACAGCAGCACCAGCAGAAACACAGAAAACAGATTTAAAGCCGGACTGGGCTCTGAAGTGACCTACCTGGTTTTGGAGGCCAGGAAGGCGAGTTTAATTAATCCGTGGGTGCAAACCTCGATCCCCTCCTTCTCTATACTCGCCACTTTCAAGCTGTGCTCTAAAATGTGAAGCTCCATCTTTTACGCCTTCTCATTGGAGGAACGACTAAAACTTAAAACAACTAAATACTGTCAGACAGAAAGCATAAATAAATAAATAGACACATGCGGCTGGCGGGGCGCATTAAAGAGGGAAAGAAACGGGAGGAATAAAGAAAGCTGAGGTAAAACCCGGACCTAATGTCAAACACACAGCGGAAGCTCACACCACTCCGGCTGTCAGCTTTTCAAAGTAAAAGTCCTACAAAAAGAAAAATGGAGACACGACATAAATGTATCAAAATTCATTAGTCCATTTTTCTTTCTGTCAGCCATTTAATCGTTTATCACTGTAAAGGCATATTATTTGCTAAATTCAAACTAAAGTTTTGTGCCTAAAACGTGATACATCCTCATGTTAGCACGAACATATGCCTTATTTCCTTTAAGGAAAGGAATTCAGGTCCAAATAGTAAAAAAAAAAAAGAAAAAAATGTCATAGGAATCCAATAATACAAATCAGTATTAGGGCCAGTCTAGAGAATTTTTTTATTTTTTTATT
>NW_015150703.1:314274-315268 GCF_000732505.1 Cyprinodon variegatus
CTTGAGTTTTTCAGAGACTCCAGCAACTGGGTATCTGGAATACTTCAATAATAAGCTGCAATCGTCGTCTTTGTTAAGCAGAGGTTTCCTGCAGCTGAATGTTTCTAAAATCATCCCCTGAGAAGTAAATTCTCCTGTTTTTCTTTGAGGAAGAATCCTGTTTATTTTCCTCAGCTCACAGCATTTTCTGCCAGGGCTCTAATTGGAAAGAACAATTAGTCGTAACAGCAAACAACAATCTAATCATTAGACAAACAAGAGCTGGAGCCGTGCCATCACAACAGGCAGATCATTCAGACCGCAGTGTCTAAATATTCAGGTTGTTGTGAGAAGCAGCTCTTTCACAGCTGATTTGTATCTGAATGCAGGAAAAGAGGATAACAAGGAACCGGGGGGGCAGTAACATCTGGAATTTAATTCTAGGAAAAATATTAAAATATTGAAAGTAATTCTTAACAATTATACCAATGTGATGAGCAGCTGAAGGAGGCAGCATTAATCAATGATTACTTCTGGTCCGTCCTCCTGCAGAGATGATGATGCTGTTAACGGCAATAACTAATGCAATGTGTAATGTGCAAATACTATTTGATACCCTGCGCAATAACTATATATATAAATATACATCTATATAAATACCCATGAAAACACCTTGTGCGATAACCCTGTATAATAATCCTACTATGAAAAAAATAAAATAAATAAAAAGCTGTCACATGTTGACGTATGGTATATACTGTATATATCCCATGCACCTTTTTCTTCCTTTGGGCAGCTTCTTCTTCTCTTTTGACTGTTTGAGATGATGTAACGAGTAAATTTCTCCACTGTGAGATCAATGAAGTCTCACTTTAGGAGTCTTAACATCTCTGCTCATGTGGATAAGAATGTTTTTTTTTTCTTTTTAGTCAAAATCAGTGGTATTTTGTGCATAAACACACATTTAAAGGTCAAATACAATCAGGATAAATCAGAATTATATCCATCCATCCAT
>NW_015150703.1:318114-321719 GCF_000732505.1 Cyprinodon variegatus
ACTGTATGGAGGCTGTGTAAAAAGTTATTTTTGATTCTTTTTTACACCAAAGCCACATCTCTCCTTATAATAAAAAACATTAATAGTAATTTATATTCTACGGTTAGAGGGATGAACATACCCACAGTATATGCGCATACATTTGTTGATGAATGAGTACCTGTGTTATATGGGCTGGCACCTGATGTTTTAGGAGATGAGAATAGGATAACAAAAGTATCTACTTCCTCATGATGAAAGCCTGCACTGCATGTAATGTATGAGTCACTCGGAAAATCCAAATGAAAAAGCCACCATTCAACCCTAGAAACCCAGAACCAAGAGGGTTTTAAGAAAACATTTTGCAGAACCCGCGACCCGACCCCGGATAAGCGGAGGAAGATGGATGGATGGATGGATGGATTTTGCAGAACATTTACATGAAAATATACAAACTTATGTAAATTACAAAGTGATAGTAAAGTACTATAGCATCCCATAGGCGCAGTTTAAAGTCTGGGCTAATGAATCAGTGGATCCAGTACAAATAATACCTACATCCATAATATTAACTACGGATGTCATGAAGCGCGGACAGATGGACCCAGTATTTAAGGAGAGACAGTCAGTAGGAAAGCTCAAAAAGTTTATTAAATAAAGACAAACGCACAGTATATCAAACGCAAAGGAGCAGATAGGATCTGGTGCAGATGAGCAGGCTCAGTGGAAGAGGGTAGCCGAGACAGGACGTGGAACCAGAACTTGATGCAGGACTTTAAACTGGTCTCCCCAGGCTTACTGGGATAAAAATTTAACCTCCCCACATACAGAGCCAAAAACCGAGAGGACTCCATGGGGGAGGAACAGTGGCGTTCAGGAGACGAGACAAACACAAAACCCTCTTTCCACTGGCTGCTAGGATCCAAAACATGAACCAAGGAATCAAAATAACAGACAGGCTAACAGAAAGACAAATAAAGATCTGGGCCTGAATGCTCAGGCTGAACTGAATATAACTAAGAGGAAACAGGTGAGAGGAATAAATTATAATTGAGGCAAAGAGGGAAAACGACAGGTGAAAGAAATATCCAATTAAGGAGAAGCAAACAGGCCAGATCATGACAACGTAAGGCGAGAGCGGTCGTACTCAACTTTTTTTTTCCTTTGCCTTCGCAAGATAATGAGATAATTATTTTGTTATCTTAAGAAAATGAGATGATTAACATGTTGGAGCAATGAATGAGGCTGGCCAACAGGCCTGGATTCCCAGTCCATCCATGCCTGCGTGGTCCGTAGTGGTGCAGTCGCAGTACCGCATGTGTGCAAATAATCACTTTTTTTAGTTTCCTTTTTCTTTTCACTCATTGTCAGGTCATATACCTGTTAGAGGCGTAACAGTGAGGCGGTTCAGAAAACACTTGGAGGCATTGATCTAATTGCTTATAAATCAGAAGTGGAAGCAAATCATAAAACCAAAAACGTTGTCTCGTTACCTAAAAGTTAAACACAGGATTATTTACAGAATTTCACAGAGGCTGCCATTATACATATAAATCCTCTCCTGCTGTTGTGGTATTGAAGGATGTAATCAGTTTTAATACACACCAATCATGTTGTTATGATGAGAAAACGGCTTTCGTTATTTTTAGATAATGAGAAAATTAACTTGTTTTCTTGAGAAAACCAGAGTTACAAAGTATCTGAGGGGAACGCCCGCTCTCGGCTTCTGTACGACGTTGTTGATTTTAAGATAGACTTATGCCTCTGGCGCCTTAGCATGGGGCCCCAGTGTTACGCCGGTAACAGCTATAAGATGCATTAACCCCCAAAATGAGCCCAGATTAAAGATTTTTATTAAAAAACAGTCAAATTTGTTTCTATTGGATTGCCTGGAAGACCTGACAATGAGTGAAAAGAAAAAAAGGAAACTAAAAAAACTGATTAATTGCGCACATGCAGTACCGCGACTGCACAACTACGGCCCCCGCAGGCATGGATGGAATGGGAATCCAGGGCTGCTGGCCAGCCTTCATTCATTACTCATACAGGTTAATCATCTTGTTTTCTTAAGAAATCAGATAACATGATAATTATCTTGTTATCTCGAGAAAACAATTAATGGTTTAACTGTAATAACGAGATAGTTATGTCATTATCTCGAGAAGGCAAAGGAAAAAAAAAGTTGAGTATGACCGCTCTTGGCTTCCCTAACGAATTATAATATTCACTGTATATTATTGCCAGCTGGAATACGGTATAATCTACTAAACTATTCTTAGTTTTAAGGGGCAAAAAAGTAGTATTTAATCTTTATTTGGTCTGATATGTCTGGTAATAATTACAGAGACTATAATGTCAGCGCCACTTTTCATCATAAAATACTTTATATTATATAAATGAATATGTCTCACCAAAGTGGTGCATGACAGAGTTGCAACAAAACGTAGAAAATATCTGAGAAATTAGAATTAAAGTAGTATAAACTACCAAGGCCTAATTAGCAGTGGCACTGTTCTTCCTTCTACAAGAAACTGTCATACATGGTCGCCCCTGAGGACCCAGCAGCAAGGAGGAGGATGGTATCAACCTATCCATTTTATATTATCCTTGCAGGGCTGTTGTAGAATCTCCTGCGGTTCTTGAGTGAGAGGCAGGGTACACCGTGAAGAGGTTAGCAGTCCATCATCGGGAAACAGAGACACACAGAGCAGACAAACATGCTACCAACAAAACGGCCTTGTTTTTGGACTGTGAATGTTTTGCACTAATGGAATATCCAGAGAGAAGCTACACATGAACGGGAAGAACATGCAGACTCAATGCAGAAACAATCCAGGGCTTACAAAACATGATAAGCATGATCAAACCAGTGGATCTTGTGAAAAAAAGGACAGGATCGGACAGGGTTTATGCTGATCAAGTATCAAGTGAGACTGATTAGATTACTGCAGCTTCGTGGAAAAACAAGAAGCTAGAAACAACTTCATGGACAGGGATGAAAGAAAATAAAACTAAGTAACACAATTTAAAAAGCTAAAGGAAAAAACTAACTGCTAACCGGACACAAGCAGACGTACAATGACAATGACAGAACATTTTTCCACATTCAACACAAACTCCGCATTGTTCAGAAAGTGGCAAATGGTGTCTGTGGGAAATAGGAAACATAAACCACTTCTACTTATTTTATCCCTAAATACACATTTACCAGCAGGCTGCAGCTGAATGGAGAAAAGATATACAAACACAGTTTATTCACCAGCCAAGGTTACATCGGATGAGATGTGAAGGTCAAGTCTAAAAAAACCTAAAAAAAAATCTAAAAAATGTTTCATGCATCCCTTCTGAGCAGCTCTCTACGCCACAGCGGACAGCAGCTTGATGCTAACTGCACAGACGGGTGGATATCCACGACTTAAAACCAAATATTCTTCTGAAATCATTTCCTTTGTGGTCTCCAAGAAACAAATACGACATATCCACTTATCAAACGAAGAACCAACATCACAATCAGGCAGTAAAAAATACAACTAATATCAAGCTGTAAATAAAGGTGCTATTGGGTTTCCATTACATACATTTAATCTGGTTAATATCCTTAATTGAATTCAGTTTATTTCTATAGC
>NW_015150703.1:324235-325754 GCF_000732505.1 Cyprinodon variegatus
AGTGCGCATGCCGAACATTTCGCCACTTATTTTTGCTGTGGCACCACAGCGCCACTTACAGGCCTGGCATACATTTTGCAGCGTTTTCATGCATTCGTGTGGACGCTCACATTTATTTTACGTCTCCGTCTTTACGGCAAACGTTTTGGAAAATATCAGCGTTTCGTGTTCGTTTTGACTTCGTGTGGACGGGGCCCAAGAGGAAACAGGTGAGAGGAATACATTATAATTGAGGCAGAGAGGGAAAATGACAGGTGAAAGAAATATCCAATTAAGGAGGAGCAAACAGGCCTGGATTCCCAGTCCATCCATGCCTGCGTGGTCCGTAGTGGTGCAGTCGCAGTACCGCATGTATACAAATAATCACTTTTTTAGTTTCCTTTTTCTTTTCACTCATTGTCAGGTCTTATACCTGTTAGAGGCGTAACAGCGAGGCGGTTCAGAAAACACCTGGAGGCATTGATCTAATTGCTTATGAATCAGAAGTGGAAGCAAATCATCAAACCCACAACGTCGTCTCGTTACCTAAAAGTTAAACACAGGATTATTTACAGAATTACACAGAGGCTGCCATTATACATATAAATCATCTCCAGCTGTTGTGGTATTGAAGGATGTAATCAGTTTTAATACACACCAATCATATCGTTATGATGAGAAAACTGCTTTCGTTATTTTTAGATAATGAGAAAATTAACTTGTTTTCTTGAGAAAACCAGAGTCACGTATCTGAGGGGAATGCCCGCTCTCGGCTTCCGTACGACGTTGTTGATTTAATGATAGACCTATACCTCTGGCGCCTTAGCATGGGGCCCCGGTGTTACGCCGGTAACAGCTATAAGATGCATTAACCCCCAAAATGAGCCCAGATTAAAGATTTTCATTAAAAAACAGTCAAATTTCTTTCTATTGGATTGCCTGGAAGACCTGACAATGAGTGAAAAGAAAAAGGAAACTAAAAAACCTGATTATTTGCGCACATGCAGTACCGTGACTGCACAACTACTGGCCCCGCAGGCATGGATGGACTGGGAATCCAGGGCTGCTGGCCAGCCTTCATTCATTACTCAGACAGGTTAATCATCTTGTTTTCTTAAGAAATCAGATAACATGATAATTATCTTGTTATCTCGAGAAAACAATTAATGGTTTAACTGTAATAACAAGATAGTTATGTCATTATTTCAAGAAGGCAAAGAAAAAAAAAGTTGAGTATGACCGCTCTTGGCTTCCGTAACTAATTATAATATTCACTGTATATTATTGCCAGCTGGAATACGGTATAATCTACTAAACTATTCTTAGTTTTAAGGGGCAAAAAAGTAGTTTATGATATATGTCTGGTAATAATTACAGAGACTATAATGTCAGCGCCACTTTTCATCATAAAATACTTTATATTATATAAATGAATATGTCTCACCAAAGTGGTGCATGACAGAGTTGCAACAAAACGTAGAAAATATCTGAGAAATTAGAATTAAAGTAGTATAAACTACCAAGGCCTAATTAGCAGTGG
>NW_015150703.1:326123-328813 GCF_000732505.1 Cyprinodon variegatus
GCCAAATGATTTTTATCAAAAAGATAATTAATGTGCACAAATAAGGAACAGCTGTCTTAACCATGAATGTAAACAGGATTTTATGGGGCCCCCAGGACCTTGGGGCCCTAGGTAGCTGCCTACTATTCCAAAATGTTAAATCCCCCCCTGATGCAATCTATCCACCCCATACAGTTGGTTTGGTTACTCACCTGCTGTCTCTGATTTCAGTTTCCTGTCGGAGACGCTGATGACAACAGACTAAACTGTCTTTAAACATCACCTGTTTTTTTTCTGGCTGAATTTTGGTTCCTTATTCTCTAAGCTTTCATAAATGTGATCAACATGTTGCGCTAACAAAGAGACTAACAGCTGGCGTTTTACCGTAGTTCCTCCTGTAAAAGCACATTAAACAGTTCTTACCATTACATAGACCGTGACTGTAGCTACTGCTTAACACAATATCGGGTTTAGGCTCGGACTCATAAGTGAGCAATGAATGTGTGCAATCACCAGGAGAAAGTGAACAAGAACTAAAAAAAGAAAACAACAATCACATCATCAGGTGCTTCAGATATTTGACCTTTGCTGAGTGATTATATGAGCCGTGAGTTTCAGTCCGGAATTAAATCAAATTAATATGTGGGTTTGACATTTGGATTGTAATTAAAATAATAAAGGGAGACCTGTGAGGCCTGGAGAGAAGGCTGTGCTGCAGCACTGTAGTCTCTCTGCCGCTCAGTGACTTCAGCCAGCGTTCTTGTTTGTGTAAAAAAGGGAAACTCTATTAAGCTGTAATCTCTTTCTTGTGACCCAGATGAAATCCGGAGAACAAGCAACCCTCTGGCAGAGTTCAAACCTTGTCTTAGAGAAACCTCCTGGAACAACAGAACAAAACACTGATCAGTACAAATAACACAAGTGGAGTATGACCTCATAAGCACTGTAAAGAAGTAAAAATACTTCACTATTGTACTAAAGTATATTTTGGAGTAATTTATACTTTATTGGAGTATAACATTTTTTTGATAAATTTCACTTTTACTTCACTGTAACTATAATTGCCAACTTTTACTCCAATTTTTTCCATTGTTTGGTTTAAGCTGCTGTTCAGTTCAGATCAGCATATCTATAGTCAATACGGATCAAGACGTCAGATTTGCCTATGCGTATGCTAGTCCCGTTTATCTGTTTAGTTTTGTACAAAAAATACACTTTAAACTACCTCGATGGGCACGTATCCCTTTAGTCATGTAGGAAAAAAAAACAATATTTGGGCAAAAATATTGTTTTTATTATATTATTATGGTGGCCCTGAAGTGCAAACTGCAACTACTAATTTAAAAGCGCAACTACATTAAGGAAATCGCAACTACATAAAGTAAAGCGCAACTACATTAAGGAAAACAAAATTACATTAACCTACCGGAAAAGGTAGGTACCAGTGGGAAACATGAGACATCGCTGATTGGACGNGATTGACTCTTAATCCTTGGTCTGGTACTGGGCTCTGGGGATCCAGAAAAAACAGAAGTGCTGTTAAATGCAGGAGCAGCGACAGAAAAATTTAGGCTTCTTTGCCTAGAACTATTTCTAGTTCGGAGTCTGTTATCCAACCGGATGGTTAACCTGATTAGATCCTCCAAACTAGCTGGTTCGTCAATAGTAGCGAGTTCATCCTTGATGTTTTCATTTAAAGCCTTAAAATAGGCATTTTTAAGTGCACACTCATTCCAGCCTGAGGCTGCGGCTTTAACCCGGAAGTCAATGGAGAACTCTGCCACCGTCTGATTTCCCTGCTTTAAACTAAGCAAGGCTCGGGAATCAATAGTTTTGTCTGAATCTTGATTAAAAACCTGAGAAAATTCAGTTATGAATTCAGAAAAGGTACATGAAAAACTGGATTCAGAGGGAAACCTAGCCTCCGCCCATTCAAGAGCTCGGCCAGTGAGTTGAGAAAGAATTAAGGCAATTTTCTTCCTATCATTGGAAAAACTGACGGGTGAGTGTTCAAAAATTAAACGACACTGGAACAAAAATCCTTTACATTTACTTTGAGTACCTGAAAATCTTTCAGGGAGGCACGGGCGGAATTCCGGAAGTGACGTGACAGTCTCTGACCTTTGAGGCGGAAGTGGCTCCGGAACAGGAAGTTCGGCAGATGCGGCGTTAGCATTTCTCATATAGCCGGCGTATTCCTGTAAAACTTGATTCTGGTGCTCGATATGCGTGTTTAACTCACGGAGGGTTAGTGCATGTCCTTGGATTTGGGCTGCTTGCTCCTCTATCAACCTCCAGAGGTGATCTGCTGGGTTTTGTTTATGGCCGGAGTGTTCTGTCATGATGGGTCTCTGTGTTTAAACCCACATGCAGAACACCACAGGAAACGGAGTAAAAGTTTAACAGTTTTATTAAAGAGAAGCACACAAGAGTTATGAATGAGCAGATTCTGGAACTGGTCCGGGACTGGAATCACAGAGTAATCAACAGAGATGAATAGTTTGGTTAGCCAGGCAACGGTGATGACTTGTCAGGGGTTTGATTCTGGTTTGTACCTTGATAAGGTTCAGACTGATCGATGGAGAGAGGGAACCGGTTGGGTCCAGAGACTGTGGATTCAGCAGAGAGCTCAGCAGCAGCAGCGTCTAGCTTTAGGCTATCGAGGTTCAGACCTTGAGTTGATTTTCTAGTCCTCCCTTGAGAACTAGCTG
>NW_015150703.1:331322-332797 GCF_000732505.1 Cyprinodon variegatus
ATAAAAGGCCTGCAGGTCCTAAATAGCTTTAGGTCCTGCTGATTCTGCTTGGGTGGAGAGAGAAAACTGATTCATGCAATGGCAGTGCCATCCTGCTCCCCTCCACCTTTGTCTCAGGTGTTTGCATGTGTCTTTGTTTTAAATGTTGCTAGGAATGTACGTGTTTATGTCCAAAGTCATTTTAAATGTGGGTTCTAATTTTGTTGTTGGAGACTCGGCTGGTGTAATTCAAAAATGGGAAGAAGAATGTTGGAGAGGAGAAAGAAAGCAAATCTGCCTTAAAGTCCTTTTAAGCATTTGATCATGATCTTGTCTATTTTCTCTGTTTGCAATATTTTTGTTTTGCAGAGGTTTTTATGTAAAATGTTTTTACATAAAAAATGTTTTCTTTCATTTGTCTTTTGAGTTGTTTCCCCATCTCATGTGTTTGTTCTGCATTTCATTATTATTCTGCATGTTTGCACTGGTAGCCTACTGTATATATTCAAAACCAGAACCCAGCATAAAATAGCAGGAGAATCAAATAAAAACATCACCAACAGCAAGAATAAGAATTTTTAATTCAAGTTATTTGTCTAAATGATCCAAACACACAAAAAACAATCAGTTAATAATACTGAAAAACACTTAAAAGCTAAGATAAAAAAAAAAAAAAGTTAGATCTAAAAGGTGGGATTGAAGACAAATGATATGATCAGTAGTAATGATATAATTCTGCATATATGCAGAGGAAGATAATCAGAGAATCATAGACATGTGCTAAACAGATGGAAAAACAGTAATAAACCAAAACCAAAATATTTAGGAGATATGCTTCTACTGATATTGTTGGGATCTGGAGGTTTTGTCCACTTTCTCCACCAGAGGGCGCACGAGATCTCCTGGGGGCATGAGCTGACTGCAACACCTGTCTTCAATCTGCTCATCAGGAGGCTCCTTCTTAAGGAGGCGGAGACAGACACTCCAGTGCCAGAGTGTTTGCCAGTAATGGTTAGCAAGCCTGAGCCAGCCAGCTTATCTGAACCCAAGATTTTGTGAACCTGCCTGATCCAGTCTTTTTTGTCTCACAGGTATTCCTGCCTGACAATATGAAAACCTGGAGAGAAGACTCTTTCTGGAATCCGCCTGTCTGTTCTCAGTGAAACCCTGGAGGGTTGTGTCTGCCTGGAATCAGCCTGCCCGCTCTCAGAGAAAACTAAGAGAGGGAACTCAATCTGGAATCCGTCTACCTTCACTCAGTAAGCCTCCGCCTCTGCCTGCCGACCTGCCTCTGGACCCTCAAGGTTCCCCCCCTCTGCTGCTCCGCTCAACCTCTGAACAAGTATACCCTCGTACATCTGAATACCTGCAGTATAGGATCAATACTAACCAGTCTGTCCCCCCTTAGTGGAGAACCCCCGTGTGACCAGTCAACCTACCAAGGACCAGTTCATTATATATTGTGCTTCTTTGTAAATAAACCTTTGAACTTTTTC
>NW_015150703.1:333822-335198 GCF_000732505.1 Cyprinodon variegatus
GTAGTTGCGATTTCCTTAATGTAGTTGCGCTTTGCTTTATGAAGTTTTGTTTTTCTTAATGTAGTTGCGCTTTGCTTTATGTAGTTGCGATTTCCTTAATGTAGTTGCGCTTTGCTTTATGTAGTTGCGATTTCCTTAATGTAGTTGCGCTTTGCTTTATGTAGTTGCGATTTCCTTAATGTAGTTACGCTTTTTGATTTGTAGTTGCAGTTTGCACCGTAGGCATCAGATGTGTTATTTAAAGAAGTTTACATCATTCAAGCCTTTGGAAGAGGAAGTCAGCTCCTTCTCGTTATCTTAAAGTAATTAACATATTTTAAGAGGTGTAATTCAGCACAAACTTAAGAGCAATTTACTGAACATGATGCTAACTGATTATTTCCTGCTTACATTTGGTCAGAATAGTTGAGTTTGATCACACAAAAAAAAAAAAAAACACAAACACAAACGTTACATAGAAAATGCACACAGCAGTTGATCAGCCTATGAGGAAGTGTTTCATTTAAAACTCTGTGCCTGTTGTCACTGTGAACCTCCTCTAGAACTACTGGAACCAGCTTCTTCTTTTTCTTCAACTTCTTTTTCTCACCTTTTTGTGCAGCTATCAGTTTAATCTGAACATTTCATTACCCTTAATGGAGGGGAAGTGGTGAAGAAGGAGCACTTTGTTCTTGAAAAATATCTTCTTCAAACTTTGCTTTTGGTGTTTCAGAAAATAAAATATGCATTTAATGTAAATAATCAGATGTTAATTCTATCAATCTGTTAGCAGCTGAAAGCACAGTTTCACCAGAAAGACTCATTAATGCTGAAAATGTTCACTTTTATGTTATTCTATTCAGCTGGCTATCTTGTTATCATAAACCTGGCTAACATTAGTTCCTCCCAAATAGCAGATACCCTCAGCTCAGGGTTAACTGGTAGGGTTCCAATCACTCTGTCAGCCCTCCCATTAAAACTGACTGATCCTAGCAGTGCTTGGATGATCTTGCCTCTCTACATGACATGTAACAGAATAAAAGCAGTTAGATACTCTACAAACCTGATATAATATTATTTATTTAGTTCTTAGGTTCTGTTGAATAATTTTTGCTCAAATGTTTGAACCTTTGTAATAATATGTAAAGGTAGCATTAAGCATTAAGAGTTAAGAAATGCTAGAGCATTAATTCCAAAAGTTGAAGTTGTGACCCTACTTGGGATTGTGGTTCAAAAGGTTTTGGTTGTTGGGATCCTCTATAGAAATCAACAGAAATTAAACCGATAAATAATTATAGTGGTGAAGCATATTTAGAAAAAGAAAAAATCGCCCCAAATACATCATTTTTTTGTGCTGTTGTTGTCGCTATTCAAATATCTTTTTTTAGAATTGTTTG
>NW_015150703.1:336772-338172 GCF_000732505.1 Cyprinodon variegatus
ATTGATTATTACTTTCTGACCGGACTTTTCCCAAAGTCATATTTTTGAAAGGTACCTATACTTTTATTTGACTCTGAGATTTCAGTACTTTATTCAACACTGCTGGTTTGACCAGTATGCTATGATGGTATCAACCAACAGTTGATAACCGAATCATTATCTTTTGTTAAGTGTGATAGAGATGATTAAACAGGTGGGCTGAAGCCACTTCTGTATAACAGCAATCTATTGTAGGTCCCAGTGATTTTAATTATTACAGACCTGTAACACTCAGTCCTTTGTCTACTGATCAAAGTTCAGCCTTTGATACAGTGGAAAACCAATTTATCAAAGTGAGAATAAAGCGGCTAGTTGGCCTCTCAGGTGATGGTAGGGTTGCCAAAAAAACTTTCCCATTTTTAAATCAAAAGTATGTTTCAAATAAAATTCAGGCTTATGTCAAATGTTTATAAAATCATTTCAAACACAGAAGAAAAGATAAGGAGCTGTATGGAATCCACTATTGTTTGAGTGACGTGATGTCCTGTATAGGCACAACCAGTAGTCTAGCTGTAAAAAAAAAGAGAAAAAGGGGGATTATGGATTTTTTTTTTTTTGAATCATACATAACCTAATTAATATATTCTATTAACCTAAAGCAATATGCATGTTCTGGTTTTTACATGTCAGGTACGTCGGTCACTGACCTTGACCAAGGCACCTTACAGTAGAACTGCAGTCAGTTCCTGGACTGGCATTTATTTCGCCTAGGCTACTCGTAAACCCACAGCCCGCCAAATGTTGAAAGGACAATATTAATGCCATTTCTGTTAAGATATAGTAGAAATTTTAGAAAATTCAGTAATAAAATGTCATAGGGGACGGTATGGGGGGAAGGTCATTTAAGAAGGGGGATGCCATACTTGTGAACTGGGCACAGCCACCTGCACAGAAATAACCAAAATACATTACTGCGTAACTGTATGAGATATATGTAACTTTTCTGTTTGTGTAATGGAGAGCTCCAGTGGCTCACTAACTTTGTGTTACTTCGAATTCTTATAACTTTTTTGGAAGTCTGTATTCCTGGATGTAACTAGCATAATCTATGTGCATTTGATAGTGTGATGACATAGAGGTTAAAGGCTGACTGGATTCAGCAATAGGCTCCTTCTGCATGCCAGTCCCTTTCAATTCAGTTCAATTCAGTTTATTTCTATAGCGCCAATTCACAACACGTCATCTTTTCTATCTAAGAAAAACCAGTTGATTGCATCGACTCATTGACTCTTCAGCAATTCCTCACTCTTAGCATGCTTATAGCGACCCTTTTAACAGGAAGAAACCTCCAGCAGAACCAGGCTCAGTGTGAGCGGCCATCTGCTGAGGCCCACTGGGGTTCAAGGAGACAGAAGCAGACA
>NW_015150703.1:338712-340482 GCF_000732505.1 Cyprinodon variegatus
TTGTCACGTAGCGTTGTCACGTAGCGTTGTCACATAGCGTTGTCACGTACCGTTGTCACATAGCGTTGCGTCAGTAACGTCAGTGCTACATGACTGTTTGACAGCCCCTCTGCCGTTTTTTTTTTTTAACCTCTGCTGTGTGCGGGTAAGGCGAGCGGTGATCAGTCAAGTTAGTAAAACAAAAAACACTTAAAAACAAAATAAAATATTGTTCACAAGTCAGAAATCCGCGAGTCTCGTCGAGTCTGAAGTCCTTCAAATACAAGTCTAAGTCGAGTCTGAAGTCATTAAATATGCGACTTAAGTGCAACTTGAGTACGAGTCACAAACTCAAGTCCCCACCTCTGCCTCTGAGCTTCAATACTGTGTGTTGATATGATTCACAGCTGCATGGGGCGGTCCGGAGTGCCTGACTGTCTTGGATGTGCGAGGGGGGGCCTCTGCGGGGGTGGTTTGATGTCCTGTTTCTGGGGGACCCGGACCTGGGGGGACGGAGTGCTGTCACTCATGGGCAACAGCCCTATGCTCTTGCAGGGCTCTGTTGGGGGGGCTTCCTTTGTGACGCTCTGGGTGGGGGCCTGGTTGTCTCCACAGTGGTCTTCCTACAGTAGTCCCTGTGCTCTGGGATGGCCGCTGGTGGACTGGGTCTGAATTCCTCTCTGCTCCCTCCATATTGCTGGAGCGGGGCCGGTGGCGGGGCCCCCAATGCAATGTTGGTTTATCAACAGTGTTTTTGCTGCTTGTTTGTCTTTAGTTGCGTTCGTCTTCTACAGATACACCAGTTGACTGTATGTTTTTTTTGTCTTTCTTCTGTCCCTTCCCCTGTCCATCTGTCATGTTTGGCATTACTAATCTTGCTTCTGTAATAAAATAAATCTTTAATGAATAATAAATCAAAAAAAAAAAAAAATCACAGTTCCAGTGTATTTTCTAATAGTTTAAAAATCACAAAGGCCAGTGAAAGCACAGTCACTAACAGAAGAACCCCTTCTGGCATCCAGTCTGTAGATATTACCTGTATACCAGGAGAAAATGGAACCTATTAATCTTATATTTGTGTTTTATTTTTATTGCCTTGTTTTTATTAATGCATCCTTTTTCTGACAGGCAGTAATATTTTCTTTCTGTTCATTACCTACAGAGAGTTCAACTGTAGGACACAACGAGCCTCCAGAGGCAAACAATCCATCATCGTATGCATTTACCATCTGGTAGATGGATAAAAGCACCTTCTTCTTAGTTTTTTGGTTGCTTTCAAAGACATACATCTAAAATGTTGAAAATATCTTGAAAGTTTGTCTCCTGACAGTGAAGTAAATGGCCATCGTCCAGAGTTATGTTCAAGCTCCAAACAAAAAAAAAGAAAACTGGTCAGTCAGGCTAAAACTCAACTACTGTCTTGAAATCTTGGATTCAGCCTTTATTGTTACCTACAGAAGTCCTGTGTTACAATATTTACAAAAGTGCTATTGGTAAATAATATTTGTAATGAAACTGGTTAGGGTGTATTACTGTAAAGTTATGAGGATGGGTGGGGGCAGGTGGGCTCTCTTCATCCTCCACAGTGCTTGTACTTCTTGCGGAGGATAAGTAGAGCCCACCTGCCCCCACCCATCCTCCGCACCTTCTCCAGAAGCACCATAGAGAGCGTTCTGAGCAGCTGTCTCACTGTGTGGTGTGGAGGCTGCAGCACCTCAGACTGGAAGAAGGTGAGAAGAGTGGTGAGAACAAAGACATTTCCTCCCAGCGCTGCGTGTCCCGAGCCCGTGA
>NW_015150703.1:341097-344532 GCF_000732505.1 Cyprinodon variegatus
GGACTACGTCAGGCTACTGGGAAGAGGCTTCACAGCATTCAATGCAGGACCAGCAGGTTCTGTAACAGCTTTTTCTCCACTGCCATTGGACTGATGAACTGTTGAGAAAAAACACAAAGTAGGAGTCTTATGGCTAAAATGTTTGCATTTATACTATACTTATCCCCCTTTACTCTGATATCTCTGGTATTAGAATCATGGTGTCAGCAGCTTCATGCAGTGAGCAAGCTTTTATTCAGCAGAGACAAGAAAGCAAGACAGTTTACAGGTTAAGTGTAATTAGTAGTATGAATGTAAAAATCTGTTTTAACCCAGTTTTAGGCTGGTAGGAACATCAATATAAGCTTTTGGACCACTATGGGCTGAAATGCCGCTCAGAAAGGAAGAAGTCATGATATTTTGAGACATTGTTCTTTCCTTGTTTCAGGTAGGTCCCAAAACAAATTATGGGAAGAGCTGTATTATCTTTAGTATCTGTATTGGTGTGGTATTGACTGAAGTCACAGCCAAACTGCCTAAAGGATTGCAAAGAGGCTCTACATGCTTTTCAATGCCCTTTTCATCACAGAACCCTCCCCCCCCAAAAAAGAAAAAACATTAGGAAAGACATTTAGAGACATATCGAACATCCCTACTTCAGCTGGATTCAGACCTTGCACTACGACATAAATTCTTTTTCTAAAGTGACAATTACACAATGCTAACAGCTGAGGAAGCAAAGGAGATGCTTCAGGGACAAATTCTACTTAACATTTTATACCGTGTTGTACATCGAATTTTGACAAACAAAAAGACTTTATGTATATATTTATTTATGTTGCGTTAAGGCTGTAAAATAAGAAAATGTGACAAAAATAGAGTGCTTGACATACTTTCTAGATGGACTGTCATTCTAAATGTGACCTTTGATTCTTGGCTTAATAAATGCTTTCAATTAAAAGTTTGATTTTTTTCTAAATGTAGCAACTGTGGCAAAAATCCAAAAATAACAAAATACAGGAAACCAAGAACTAGAACACCTGAGGGAGAACACACATGAGGATAAAGAAATGACGAGGAACCAGCAAAGAGTGACTGAACAGAAGGAGTATATATGGGAGACAGAAACAATTAGCAGACAAGTAACCGGTGTGGAAAGAAGAATCTAGAAGGGAGCTAGGGGCAAGAGACTGACACAAGAGAGACTAAACAAGAAATACATAAGAACTGAACACAACCAACAATAACTAGAATAACACAAAATGGAAATAAAACCAATGAAAACTCAAAGAGAAAACTTAAACAGAACCAAAACCATAAAACTGTTTATGAGAACCAAAAAGGAAAGTAAACATTTTACTCTTTTCATTGCCTTCGTCCACCTCTGGATCCTTGCTTCCGCGAGCAAAGCGGACCTCTGCTCTCCAGCCTGGACCCACGGAGAATGGTTTTATAGAGTGTGGACCAGAAAGCTCTTTACCACAGCTGCACAAAAGGAATAAACCAAAGACATAGAACCGGCCAGTCTCCATGTGGATAGAAAACCTTCAGGGAAAAGCACCCCAGTGGAGGACTTTATACAATCTTCCAATCAAAAAACTAACTGATTTTACGCAGTGCCATCACCACACACTCGTTTTTATCGGTTATTAATGGGGGTGTTTTAAGCAAGTGCCCTTCCTGCGGTCTGTCTAAAGATGTGTTCCACGTTTTCATGGAATGCACAAGACTAAAGACAATTTTTATCCTTTTAATGAGTGTTTTTAGTGTTTTTGGGACGGTTTTACGAACGCTCTTTTTCCATAGGAGGAGTTTGCCAAAATAGAAAAAACAAGCCAAAGGCCCGACTAATTTTTTTAATCAGAGAAGCAAAGAGGGCAGTTTATTGTCCCACAGAGACACACTGCAGGAGGTAGCTCCCCTTGATGCCGTGGCTCTGTGGAAGTCGAACGTTAAAGCCAGAATAAGGCTGGAGTTTCACTTCCACAGAGCCACACAGAACATGGAGGATTTCATTCAGCTGTGGGGTTTTAATGTATTGTAGGTTTTTATGTACTGTATCAGATTAACAAGCTCCTCACTTAATAATTTTTAGCTGATTCTTGTTTTACATCAATCATTGTTTATATGTTTTGAATTGTGTAAATAAGTTTTATTAAAAGTCAAAAATTCCACCTCTTAGCTCAACATGCCCATTTTGAAATGATGCCCTTTATGATGTCATAAGGGGAAATAAACGGTTCAGAGTGGTCTGTAGCAGCCCATTGGTCAAGCTACAGACTTCACCTAATGTATTATTCCGGGATCCTAGGCTGTCTAAACGAACTCTGACTGAGTGTCATGGTGGTGCGGCCGTGGTCTTTGGGAGATCGGAGGCATGGCCACCAAAAACAGCTCATCCTGGAGGGCTAGTAAGCATATTTTTGGTAAATGCTGTCTGCCTAATTTCAACAGTACTTGTAAGGCTTTGGTGAGTTTTTTTTTTTTTTTTGTAAATAAGAAAACAAGTTTTATTTAAGTATTACGTCAAGAGGCTCATTCTGTTTTTTTAGTAAGTAAAAAAAAAGGATTTACAACTCAGTTGCAAAAATTTAAACCTCTAAACCTCAGTTTGCAAATATTCTACTTTGAAGGACTTTAAAAGTTGTTCTAGTTAAAATAGAAAGTTGAAATATTTCTACATAGCATTTGTCAATAAGTTGTTCTAGGAAGATTTTGTCTTTGTGTTAGTCTGCATGAGATCTATTCAAGTTTATTTATGTAGCCTCAATTCAAAACACATCTTATCTTATTTATATTGATGGAGAAAAAAAAGTGAAATCTTTATAAAATTGTCAAATTTCATCCTTTTTTAGGGGACAATTAAACACAAGCTTCTATAATTCCAGAGAGACTTCCAAGCAGTATAATGTGCACATCAAACGTGTTATTAAATGTTTCATCTTCCTTATTATCTGTTGTGTCAATCGGTATGATGATAACCTAAAAGAAGCTTTCCTGTATGTATTCCTTTCTGCTTATTTTTAACGAGGATGAGATGAAACATTAAAAAAAAGGGGTTCAGTTGTGTTTCTCTGTGCTTTTCAGGTAAAGCCTTGCGTGATGAGCTGATCTGTTATTAACACAGAGCGCAGCAGTGAAGCATCTCCTGTTGGTGTCAAGACCGAACACACAACAGCAGCATCCATGAGTCTGCCGGAACCACCTGCTGTTTGCGTGCTCTATTTGCATAGTGTGATAAACCACAGAAATTAAACCTCATCTGACACCTCGGCCTGCAAGAATAACTAGTAAACACCTTTCTGCAAAGCAGAACAACAGTTTCACAGCGTTATTCACCCAGTAAAACATGTTTTTTTCTAAATACTTGAATTACTGAAACATTTTTTGCTTTGTGTTATTTTCTGAAAGGTCATGGTGTTTGAATTTCTGTTGCTAATTTCTAACATTTCTAAG
>NW_015150703.1:350166-352380 GCF_000732505.1 Cyprinodon variegatus
GAAGGAAGGAAGGAAGGAAGGAAGGAAGGAAGGAAGGAAGGAAGGAAGGAAGGAAGGAAGGATACAACATTTAGACAATCAAAAAGGAAATAATCCTATTGTCTTCAATTATACTTATAGAGAACTTTAAAATACTCCAATAAAATGCCCAAATCTTCCAAACTCTGTGGACAGACTGCAACCTGGACAGGAGGACAGGAGGACAGGGGGACAGGAGGACAGGGGTCCCTCACATGGAGCTGCAGAGTATCATTGAGGAGAGGGCTGACCTCTTAGCGCCATGACCCGACCGTAGATAAACACCACAACCACGCTATCAACAGAGAAAAAGAAAAAAACACAAAACACTCTCCATCTGGCAAAGGACTAAAATATAATTTGATACAATGCATTTATATTCATACATTCAACAAATCAGAAAAAAAAAACAAATTCAAACAAGTGCCTGAGTATTAAAAAGGAAAGCAAACAACAAACAAAAGGAGGAATTTTAATTCACATCGAGTCACGCGTTCAGATAGTCAATACAGGAGCCAAACAGGCGATGCGGTAGAGTTCCAAGGTACAAAATGTTGTCCAGAAGAAAGACCGACTCTTAGCATAATCGTAGAGCATCCACAGTCATATATTTTTCTTCGTTTATACAGAAAAAACAGTATCAAACATTAGGCAAAGTCGTCTCATGACAAAAACCATGAACATACACATGCATTTAGGATTTTTTTTTTTCTCCATTTGTTTCATAATATTGAGCTTGCACACAAAGGCGGACAGGTTACAAAACCAAAACCACGTGTCGTTTGTATTCATTACGTATTCACCAGAGAGCAAGAGGGATCACCGTGTCAAGGAGAATATTGAGATGCCAACAATGTCTCATGGACATAAATCAATGCAGCTGCAAAGGCTGTTAACACTTAGGGAAAACGGCAGGATGAGGTTGAATTAAACAATATATTTCTGGTGACAGTGTGATATAAGAAATAAAATAATAAGTTAATGGATAGGAGCTAATAAATTAATCAGTAACGAGAAAGCAGCTGTGGTCAGAGGAGGTTAGATCATTTAACAAAGAGACATCAGTGCTGCTCGTCGCTATCGACCGGCTGTAATCAGTGAGATAAAATGATGTGATCACTAAAACAGCCACACTGACGGCATCGACGCGCTCCTGAAAACAAACACGCCCGGCTCATCACTTACAGCGACAAGAAGCTGTTTCCTAAATAACGAGCATGACAGGAATCCTGATCGTTGAACCATTTTGTCAGCCTTGTTTTTTTTTTTTTTTTCAAACATATGTGTTTGTCTGTTTTACAGCGAGCATGCAGTGGAAATTTACAAAAAAAAAAAAAAAAAGTGTGGTGGTGTGTGGCCATGCAGGAAAGGTTGCACTCAAAGTCATAAAATCAAAACCACATGACTTGCGACCCAAACTACAGACAGTATATAGACCAGCATACCTATAATCAATACGCATTCGCTAGGCGTCAGATTTGCGTTTATCCCTTTAGTTTTTTTTTTACGATAAATAGACTTTAAACTACCTCATCAGGTGTGTATCCCTATTTAAAAAACTATTTAAGGTCAGATCTCCATATGCTTAAAAAAAAACATGAAAAGGTTAGTAATTAATAGTTTTTTTGTACATGACTAACGGGATACACGCCTGTTGCGGTAGTTTAAAGCAAACTGATGGCGAGATGGGGCGGGGACCCCCTGATTTTATGTATTGTATGAAATTGTCAAACTGGTCCTATCGGTCTCCGCCAAGTGACGTCAATTGTTTACCTCGGGCGCGGTACACTATGCCTTTTCCACCTAAAATGGCGTCTTAGCAACAAAAGTCACGTGACTGGCGGAGACCGATAGTCACTCTATTACAGATGGAGTAATGTAACAAAAGTCATTTTGCCCTAGGATTATTAAAGTCGTAGGGAAGTCATATTTAAATTTCAAAACCTTCTAGCTTCAACATGTATATAAATGTACTCTTTATCAGAGTCCCAAACAAATGCCCAAAAGATTTTAAATCCTGTCTTAAAATTTGTGTTTTTTTCCACTATTTTTTGCAGGCCATTTAGTTATATGTCAGATGTACACCGAAATTCAGCCAATCATCACTGCACGGGCATCGGTTAATGTAATTTTTTGGGTCATAGCATCTTGACTCATATGTCGCAGCTAATATACGCAACGGTTGAAATCAGAATC
>NW_015150703.1:356054-357399 GCF_000732505.1 Cyprinodon variegatus
CTTAGTATCGGTATCGAGTTGAAAAGTTTAGTATCGTGACAACCCTACCCAGATTCACTAAAGACGGTTTGATGCAGGTATTTTTGATTCATGCCCAATATTGAAGCGTGGTCCGCGCTATGTTATTCCACGCCACAACGCCAGAGGGCCAATCAGGAACTAGCTGTGGGTCTAGATACGGCCGAGGCGGCGAGGAAGTGGGGGCAAGTTTGTGCGACAACGGAGGGACATGAGGGCCAAAAAGAGCGGGGATCCAGGTGGGAAAAGGGTCCCAGCGTTCTCTCGCACCTCGCTCTGCTAGCTGGTCCATCTTCACGAGTTTTTTTCCACAATAGCGGTCAGACAAACAAAACAAGCCGGTAAGGAACCAAACAGGAAATACGGGTAGTGTAGAGTGGATGTAGATTTCAACCAATCAGAGGCCTCCTTTCTGCGGCACTGTCTACGGTCACCTTTGTGGTCTCCGTTTCTAACATAGCCCCTAAAGTTGGACAATTAATTGATGTGGAGGATGGGTCCTAGAAATAATGTTTTAAAGATAGACCCATCACATTGCTGACTAATATGAATTATTCTGGAGATAAAATGAATGGAAACAGGAAAAACAGTACAGGAATATAAACGTGTATCCAAGTAAGACTGTTGGTCAAACTGGAGCAGGAATTACAGCTGGCATCTAATTGCATCAAAACTGTATTTTATGATTGAAAGTATTTGGTCAGAAGCAATCATTCACCATTGTGGTGAACGACAAACAGACTGGATTTGGGAGTGTTTTTAAATTTTGTGGAAAGGTACCAGTCTGCTACGTCTCTAAGCTACAACATTTCTCATGATTTGATGCTTTAAGCGCTATGCAGATGAAGCCGGGTCTGACTGCACATGACAAGCTGCTTTGTCGGTTCCGGGTCCAATCGCAACGAAGCAGCCGTGAAACCGATTACGTTTAAGTCTGAAGCCGCCCCTCTAGCCTCTCCGCCATGATACCCCTTTAAGCATTACTGGCTACACACTGGTGTGTTTGCATCCCATTATCCTTAATATGCATGTGCCAAACAAAGAGCAACATCTAAAGCCTTTATTCCCCCCTTCTGCATTCATTCTTCACATTTTCCTATCTTTCTTGTACCTTCTATACCTGTATGGGGGCGCTAGCACACCACCTGCTGGCCTGGCAATAGTATTACAACACCTATAACAGGTTCTCCACCCCCCAGAGGTTTCATCTGTACACTTCAACTTCTTCTAATGTTACATTCTACGGAAGAGGGTTAGGGCCAATGAAAAAAAAAAAAGTTAACTGATTTTTCTTATTTTATTTCAGTATAGTATGGGAAAAAAGTCA
>NW_015150703.1:360287-361501 GCF_000732505.1 Cyprinodon variegatus
AGGTTTCCAGATGGATATGGGGAGCAAATCCATCTGGTGGAGTCAGGTTAATTAAAACCACCTCTCCCAAGCTGAAAATCTGGATCTGATTGGCAGTACATGAACTCATCATGGGAAGATTAAGTTATTTTGTAAACAAGTTTTGTGCCTACGAGTTTCCATCCCTGTGGTCTCTGTCTATTCAAAATGCAATGAACTGCTTTTTATTGGTCAAATAAAAGGTTGAGAACTGTTATTGTTTATAAAAAAAAAGGATTTGATTGAAGAATAATTGCAAAATTTAAGCAGGCTCTCAAGGATGATAATTTTCTGTCAGATTGGGACAATAATGTTTAGCAACTAAAGCTACTAATCAGTCTGTTGTGTAAAATGTTAAACCAATATAAAATGGCAACATATTCCCACACAGGTTTGTCTTTACAAAACCAAATACTAGAAAAAAGTCTGATGAGCAAATGTTAGTTTGAGATGATCCACATTAGGAAACATTTGCTACTCTTTCAGTATCATTTTCGCCTACATTTCTGCTGTGTTTCACATAGGAAGGTGGTTTTGTTTCTCTCCTGCTTTATGTTCTGTGAAGTTTATTCAGCTGCTGTAAAAGGCCTCATCAAACAGAGACTATTTACTTTTCTTTATCTTCACCGATCATGCAAGACAGCTGAACAGTAAGAAGTCAACAGCCCATCATTCTCTGGGTGGACTTGATAACTGGAAAGGAGGTTACATAAGCAGTCGTGCAAGTCGTGATGTGCAAGACCTGTAATATATAATTTAGCCCTGTTGACAGGAAATATATTCCCATAGAGAGGAGTTTTGTCGTCCAACTTGAGAAGAATCAAGAGAAGAGCTGATGGGGTGCGGGCAGTTGGGGCTGGAGGCCATTGGGTTTGATGACAGGTTGCAGATCTTCACTCGTTCAGTGAGCCCGGTAACTCATTGGTCAGTGTGTGCCAGCGTTCTATTTTTTTGTCCTTGTTTTTGAGGCAGTCGAACCAGTGCTTTAGCCGCTCTCCATTCGCATTGATGCCCAGAGATACTCCACCTAGAAGACAATGTACAGATAGGATGTATCAGATAAAGAGCAGATAAAGGAAAATGTTTCATGTTTTATATATATATATGTTTTTCATCCTCACTCCATGTTGGGATGGTCAACTAAACAGAACAAGGTTGGGATGCTGTTTGTTCTCACAGACTAATTACATGATTCT
>NW_015150703.1:362987-365438 GCF_000732505.1 Cyprinodon variegatus
AAGCTCGCGAGATCAGGATGGTCTCACAAGGCTACTTACTGGTACTCTTTTCTTAAAGCTGGTTGCTGCATGCACAACATTCCAGTTTGCGGTTGAACTAAAATAGTTTTTTTTAATTTTTTTCCCTGGTTCTGCTGGAGGTTTCTTCCTGTTAAACGGGAGCTTTTCCTCTCCACTGTCGCTACAAGCATGCTTAGTGTGAGAGATTGCCTTTGAGTCAATGAGTCGATGCAATCAGCTGTTTTTCCTGGGAAAGAAAACTGAATCAATCTGACTGGATGATCTGGTGAACTGGAAAGCACCTTGAGATGACATGATGTGAATTGGAGCTATAGAAATAAACTGAATTTAATAAAATTTTTCAATAAGACTGTTTTTATAACTCCTTCATAATTACAAATAAAAATATACATTTTTTTTTACATTATAAGAATCACTTTACAAGATGATACAGATTCAGATTTACTTAGTTCATTACTTCACACTTAGTTGATTCTTGGTGAATCTAACAACGTTCTGGACTAAAATACATGGAAACATTAATTATTTATCAACAACATGAAGAGTTTCTTATCATGGTATGAAATGTGAATAATCATAATTTCAAATTCCTATTTAAGATTTTTGAAAATCATAACCATAGTTGCTAATATTGATTATTTTTTTACCTCAATAAATATAATTAAATAAAAATACATGATTGAATGCAGCTGTTGACTGCATTTTAGTGATCAAGATCACGGTTCTGTGTCACTAGTGTCCTGATAAAACCTATTGAACGGCAATGAACAGTCATACATTTCCCTACGAAAGACGGTAAAAATGAGTAAATACTTTTTTAATCATCACTTTTATTGTAAATTTCACAAAATATCACCATAAAGCTCACATCTCCCACCCCTGTTTTTAAATCCTATCTAAATTAGTCTGAATTGAATGTCTGAAATTTCCCTCAAGAAGAAAATAGAGTAGAATTGAACACAGAAATTAAAGTCTGTTAATTGGCACAAGCTGTAAAGACTATTTATCTTTATTATCTTTAATCAAATGCAGACTAATGGTTAATCGGGCGCTTGTACACCATGGAAATAGTTTATTTAAAAACATGTTGTCAATTGTTAGCCCTCCAGTTAAAGATTTATTACTGAACTGCAGAGATTTGTCATTATTTGATAAAAGGCTAAATGAGAGGTTGCTGCTGGGTGTTGCTGGGACCTGGTTTGTTGCCTAAAGTTAAATGCTTCCACTGATTTCACTTCCATACCCAGTATTAGGTGCCGATACACTGTAGGTGTGAAAGGCAGTCTAAAAGGTGATACATGTTTTAATTTTTGCAAAGAAACCGAACCGATGGAGCCTCAGCTGGACAGAGTGTATGATGAGCTGCTGGATGCGGCTCCATGTATTTAACCCCTTCCTCTACAGCAGCAAACCTCCCATAAGACGGCATCAGACTCACCAATGAAATCATTTGACTTTCCGATGTCGTAGTCCCACACGGTGATCTCCAAAGTCTTTTTAGTGAGGTCTGCATATTTTATGTCGTAACAGAACTCCTTCGTGGACAAATCAGAAGAAAGACAAATGTTAACGGAGACCTACAGAGTATATGGATACAATGAGTCCTTTTCTGTTCAGCGATCTCTGAGGGTGCCTTTTACTTTTTTCAGTGTTCAGCAACAGGGGTGTATTTAAGAAATTTGGGGCCCTAGGCAAAGACAGGAGTTGGACCCTCTGAACTGAGGAAACAACACATAAAACAGACCCATTAAACAGATACAGAAAGTTTTATAGAACTGACATAGATTATTAGTTCTACTTTTTGTCCCTCTCTTCTTATTCATTTTCTTGCTGTTTTCCTCATTATGTTTTCTTTTATCTTTTCTTTTCATATTGGCAACGTGATCAGCTGACTTTTAACTGTCAGGAACCCAGTTTGTGTGGTGTGTTTTTGTGTTTCCTTTCCTCCTCCACCAGGTGGTGCCCCATCCTCATTGGGTCACCCTGCACACCTGCATCTCATTGCCTCATAACCTGTGGAGTGCTCTTAAGCTGCTGACTGCCACTACCTCGACACCTGAGTGTTTGCCAATACAGGGTACTCTAGCCATGCTTAGTTTTGCTGAGTTTTTGTCAACCTGAGTCTTAACTTTGTTTTTTTTGTCTCTGAAGTCATCCTGCAAACGGACCTTCTCTCTCTGGAAGGATCAACTGAGCTTCTAACTGAGCTTGGGTTCCAAACAGGAAGTTTGGATCCACTTTCCCCAAGAGGTCGTTTGAGCTTCACACCGAGCAAAAGTTTCATCTGCACTGCAGCCCGTTCAAGTACCGCAGGAAATCTGAGTGGCAGTCAGCTTCTCCGTTCACTCCAAACAGGAAGTTTGGATCCACTTTCCCCAAGAGGTCGTTTGAGCTTCACACCGAGCAAAGGTTTCATCTACACCACAGCCC
>NW_015150703.1:367477-369216 GCF_000732505.1 Cyprinodon variegatus
TCAGCGTCCCGATCCGATACGTGGATCGGATCGGGACAAGCCTAATAAGAATTTTCAGATTTTTCAGGACTGTATAAGACCTCCAGTGACATAATAAATGGAAATATAGACTCGCATAATTGAAGAAGTGCAGAGTCAGTATGATACAAACCATGTCTGATAAAAAGGTTTAAAACAGATTACATTGAGGAGGGGGGGGGCATATTAAGATTTATGGTCAACTTGAATCGATGCCCTGATGTACCAGAGGATGCTATGACTCCGTCTGAAAGGCCGAGAGGTGATGGAGGAATATGGGCACCAAAAATGTCAGAGGAAATGTCAAGCTGCTGGGCTGGGGCGGGGGGAGGTTGGCCAATTGTATTCAGTTGGATACATGTGAACTGATCCACCTTACACTGAGGCATCCAGAGGAATCAGAAAAGCAAAACATCTCCTTATCTGGCTGCAAATCACAGCTTGAAACTTTAAGGCTTGCCTGAAATATTTCAAATAAAATATATTTTTGTTAATAAAAAAATATTAGAATGATATTTTGAGAGAAAGATGCTGAATTATTTACTGCAACGTCACAAAAAGGCAACAGAACAGCTATCAAATATGTCTCTGTGTCACAAAGCTGGTTTGGACTCTTGTTCTGCTACAGTCTTCACCTCAGAGATGGAATAAAGCCCAACTGGAAATGCAGGGTTAGGAGATGGGGGTGCTTTACCTCGTTGAACTCGGGATTGAGAGTCTTCTTTTTCACAGCGGTCTTGTGCTTTGACTTTTTGTTCTCATCAGGCTTCAGGTACCTGCAGCAGAGAGGCAGAGGACAGGAAGGTTTAATCCTACCACATCTCGCTGTTTCTGTTTCTGCAGCCTGACTTACAATCAAACCAACAGTATGAAGCCTTGCAAACACTTTTAATGGGTGTTTGTCGATCTGTCCTGCAGGGGGTGCTGTGGTAACACCATGCATTTCAGGCACAGACACACTGTGGTACATTATTCACAATAAAGCATTTAATTACCTGACTTTAAGGGCCTCTGGTTGGTGTTAAACACCATTTATCTCAGTCAAGATGGTCATTTTACTTTACAAACGGTTGTTTTAGACATAAATGTTTATCATTATGTGTTTCTAAAGGATTGCAAAGGAAAGTGTGCATCATCTTATGGCTCTAATTGATTTCAAACCTCCTCAATAGCCAAAAAAATTATATATTAAAAACGTATTAATCTTTTCTTGAATCTTAAGTTCTTGCTAAACTTTTCTGGTCCTTTTTGAATAATTATTTGGTGCCTCCTGGGTTAAACTGATAAAACGTTTATGTTCACATTTATCTTATTGCATTTGAATGTTTACATAAATTTATCACATGCTTCAATGTTTTATTAATGTAAGGCTTTGATTTTAAGTGGAAATATTCTTCAACGTGCAACAGAAGTAGAATTTAAAAATCTAACCTATACATACATCCAGTGGCGGTTCTAGACCAAATGTACCAGGGGGGCCAGGAGGGGGCCAGCGTGTTTTCATGAGGGCACAGAAAAGCATTAAATAAAAAAAAAACAGGCCAAGGGATTCAAATAAATTAAGATGCATGAAGTCAAATTTCTATTCAATTAGGTTTCATTAAAATTCTAAATGTCTTAATAGGTCAATATACATTCAGAATTTAGGAATTAACTTAATAATAACTTAATTTAAGTTGAAATTACAGTTTTCTATAAAAATCTGAATTAGAATTTAAGAA
>NW_015150703.1:370998-373397 GCF_000732505.1 Cyprinodon variegatus
AGAGTGTTGTTCAGCATGGGGGTGAGTAGAAAATGAAGGCTAATCATGTTTTGGGTGTACTATTCCTTTAAACTGGGGGGTTGGACTCAGACTTCAGCTTTAAAAACCTACAATGCAGCGATAGAGTTGATTCCTTTCCACTGTCATTCCAAACCCAACCATTTACAGGGGAACAGAAGACCTCGCCTATTCAGCATATTTCTGAGATTCTCCAATCCAGTGGTATCAGGGAAGTCTTCAGAAACAGGATGTTATGACAGGGAAGTTAGGAGGAATCGACACTAATGTTATGACAGTCCATCTAAACTGGTTCAGCTGGTTCCCTGTTTCAACCATCTGAGCCACTCAAGGCTGATTTATAGTCAGAGACCAGGTTGTGTGCATGTGTCGCAGTGAATGCAAATGGGCCCCCGCTCCTTCTGCAGACACTCTGCTGCACCTTTTTAAAATTGTAGGCGACTGCAGACAGTGCCGTAGACAGGAGGTCTCTGATTGGTCAAATCTACATCCACTCTACACCATGCGTATTTACTGTACTGGAAAACATGAAGATGGAGCAGCCAAAAGAGCGAGGTGTACGAGAACGCTTTTCCACCTAGATTCCTGCTCTTTTTGGCCCTCATGTTGTTGCATAAACTTGCCCCCACTTCACTGAGAAAAACGAGCTAGAAATAAGTACAAATTTGTTCAATTAAGTGTATTCACCCTTAATTTGAGTAGGTAAATGAGACAGTTTGCCAATGGAATGAGTATTTTTACTCTTAAAATAAGATAATTAGATAATATGCACTTGAAATAAGATAATTCAACTGTGTTTTCTTATTTTAAGTGTAAATTGTCTTGTTCCATTGGTAAAATGTATCTTTTTACCTACTCAATTCAAGAACAAATGCACTTATTGTAAGAAAAAATGACTGATCTAGGTTTAGATTTTTTGCAGTGATCCTCACCGCCTCGGCCGTATCTAAACTCACAGCTAGTTCCTGATTGGCCCTCCTGCGTTGTGTCATGGAATAACATAGCGCAGACCACGCTTAATATTGGACATAAATCAGAAATATCTGCAACAAACTAACTGCGACACACTGCTGCGGGACGATAACCAGGCCTTCAGTCTCCCTCAGATGAAAGAAACTGGTCAGAATGTTCAGGAACAACCCAGGAACGGAAAGCTCAATCCTTTCACAAAGAGAAAGCTTTATGTCCTGATGGACTTAGACAATGTGCTAATGCAGATTCTCAGTCATCTAGGTCATACTCATTCCAAAAAGTAAAAAATTTCAACATTCCACTGGACTTCGGTTCCAGGTTTGAAGATGTTTCTCTTCCCATCCAGGAAACTTTTTCAATTCAAAATGTCAGAAATAGCGTTTAGTTCCAGGTTTTATACAGCAGCCCAACAAAGCCTTGATTTTGTTTGGAAAACCTGCAAAATGAAACGGACGAACGGGTCCACCCCTTTGGAATGGGGGTCGTTCGGGTTCTTTTGTTAGCCTGCAATGCCCCATACCTGTCTATGTCTCTGAAGGGGGTGTTGTTCCCTTTAACGACCCCTGTTGCTACTGTATATCGCCATGAACTCAGCACTATTCCTGACTATTTGAACTGAAAAAGCTTCCTGGATAGGAAGTGAAACCTCTTCAAACTTGGAAAAAAAAGTCCAGTGGTTTGTTTTTGTAACTGTTTTGGAATTACTGTGACAATGCCAACCAAGGAAGAAGACCACGCCTCAAAATTAGGACTTCAAGCATGCAGTTTTGTTAACTTACCACGGAAACAAGTCAAATGTTTTCAGGGGAAAAGGTTTGTGGTTTGACAAGACAAACTCTTAATAAACATTTTGTTTAGAAAAGTTTCAAAAAAATAAATTCAGGTCAGGTAGCAGCAGAATCATAGAGTCAGGCTTTTTAGTTGCATGAGATACATGAGCTCTGTATAGAGTCCTAGAGCGGAGGTCTTCAACAGGGGGTCCGCGACCCCCAGGGGGTCCACGGAGGAACTACATGGGGGTCATGAAAGTTGTTTTTTTTATATTCCCACTTGCAATTTTGTTCCGCTAATTGAAATGTCTTTAAATACACATTAGCATGAATTCAACATACTTTAGTAAACAGATAAATGGAGGCAGAAGAGGCTCACAGTCATCAATGCACACATTCAGCGACACACAGGAGCTCTTTCAAGCTGGGCACCGTTTCATTCACAACACCTGTCCCATCAACCAGGAATCAGAAATACTTTAATAATCCCAGGGAGAAATTACTTTCGTTACATTACTCCATCTGTAATAGAGTGACTATAGGACCAGTTTGATATAACACTATTTCATACAATATATATAATTAGGGATCCCTGATCCATCTCGCCATCAGTTTGGGGGTCCTTAGTCTGGAAAAATT
>NW_015150703.1:375685-376914 GCF_000732505.1 Cyprinodon variegatus
CACTAATCCTCTTCCGTACTTTAAAGACTGGACCAAAGCAAAGCCTTTTTCTGGCTTAGAAAACATGCAAATCGAACTAGACATAGGCTCCACCCCTTAGGAATGGGGTCGTTTGTGTTCTTTATTAGCCTTTAATACCCCATACCTGTCTACGTCTCTGAAAGGGGGGTCGTTAACATGCAGTACGAATAAACTCATCACTTTATGCGTGGACTTGTTTCAGTGGAGCTGCAGCAGTTGTGTCTAATGACCAGGAAACAGCCTGTTGCACCTCACATTCCTTGTTATTACCAAGGTGTTGCTGCCCTTCTGAAAACATGCAGCGAGGTGTTGCTGATATCCTGCTTGCTTTGACTGCAGTCGGTGAGTCAGTGCTGAAAACAGACTCTCTGAGACCACTGTTGCCCTGGGTGCACAGGCATGTTTTTATAGATGTGTCTTCAGATCCGACTCCAAAGACAAACTCACAGTCTGCGCAGACGGTGTTGTTTAGTAAATTTGAATAAAGAACCCGGTAATGTAGGATTTTGACCAGGTTTCCACAGCAGTAAAATCCATTCTTTTCCCTGTGCTCACAGGAGACACAATCTCTGTTATTTCCCAAGATACTGGAGAGTCCTTTAAAGGAGGCTAAGTGGGTTATTGCTCATCAGCTTTGCCCAGAGGGAAGAAGGAGCGGTTGTTGATGAGGATACTGCAGAGGGCCTAATTGTTGTCATATAATGGGACCAGTGACCTCCCTGAGGCTAAACAATCTCTGAGCAGAGGTTATGGTGCTAAAACATGATATTAACCAATGCAACCATCTGATTGGTTGTTCTACTGTCTGCATCTTAGCAATTAGAAATCTTTGATTGGAGTTGAATTCGCTGAGGTGTTTACATCTGCAGATGATGAAGTATCGTTTAGTAAGTTTTTGCACTTTCTTTAATGCTAAATCAGGTATTATTTATTATTATGTTTCTTTATATTTATACTCTGTCATTCCAGACAAATTCAAAACAATCCATGACATTTCGCTTCCCATCCAGGAAGCTTTTTCAATTCAAAATGACAGGAATAGAGTTGAAGTCAATGTTTTATACAGTCGCCCAACAAAGCCTTGTTTTTGTCTAGAAAAGGGCTTACATCCCTTGGAATGGGGGTCGTTTGGCTTCTTTTTTAGACTCAGGGGGGGATTTACCATTAGGCAATACTAGGCAGTTGCCTAGGGCCCCAAGTTCCTGGGG
>NW_015150703.1:380499-381295 GCF_000732505.1 Cyprinodon variegatus
GCAGGCTAACATAGAAGCTAAACGGCCCCCATTCCAAAGATGTGGACCCGTTCGTCCGTTTCTATTTACATGTTTTCTAAGCAAAAAGAAAACCTGGAACTCAACACTATTTCTGACATTTTGAATTGAAAAAGTTTCCTGGATGGGAAGAGAAACGTCTTCAACCTTGGAAAAAAAAGTCTAGTGGATTGTTTTTTTAACGTTTTCGGAATGACTGTAACAAATGAACAATAAACTGTTTAAATAATTATTAATTAATAAATAATTCCTGTGAGCTGCAGAAAGAAACATAATATATCTATAAGCAGTTTTTATGCATAGAGATAAAAAGAAGTTGTCATTTATTGTCATTTTTCTGATCTTTTTCTTATATTTCCTTTAAAAACGTCACATTTACATGTGTAAGCCGCTCTGCTCGCTGCGCTAATCAAATCCCTATGACTGTAGCATTTAATGAACAGCTTTTCCAATAGCTTTTAGATAATATGATTGTCACAAACCCAATTTTTAATTCCTAAAATGGACTGGACAGCTAATGCAGACTTGTATTCCCCCCAGTTAAAAGCATGTACTATTGTTATGAGCTTATGAAATTATTTTCATGTTTTATAAAAAATAAAAAAATTTAATTTACTTATGCGCTTATGCAAAAACACTGTGTATAGAGTGAGAGCGAGTCTCTGGGCTACATCACAACATTTGGTGAGCCGACAATGAAAAAACAGCTGCAGCTACCCAGTTTGAACCAAAGGAGGGCGCTGGTTAGACATAAAAGCAGGTTTGTCACAAATTATCA
>NW_015150703.1:382087-384367 GCF_000732505.1 Cyprinodon variegatus
AACTTTTTTTCTTTCAGTGGTATTAATAGAATACATGTTGTGCGTGCAAAGCTGCATAGTGATCTCTCGTGATGAAAAAAACACACCAGAGTATAAGTCGCATGGCCGGCTAAACCATGAAAAAAAAAAAACGTGACTTATAGTCCGGAAAATACGGTAACGATTTAGTTAAGAGAGCAAAATTTTAAACCAAATTCAAATATTGTGTTATTTCCTCCATGTAATAAAATATCTCCGTTCCAGTCTGAATACTGACGTTTTGACGTAGGGGTCAGAGAAGCCGTTTGCATCCATGGCAGCAAGGTGTGCGCAGCGTATGATGCCTACTACCAGGCAGGACTTCTGGGTGTTGTACTTGAGAGAAATCATTATCCGTCCCCGTTCCTCCAGAGACTTGTCCTCTGTTTTGTTGACCTGAAAAGAAAAGAGAAAACAAAAGATTCATTAATACCAGAAATTATAAAGACTCATCGAGACCGAGTGAAGATGATTTGAACCATAGTTTCTGAGCATTTTGAACCTCAGTCAGTTAGACGGGTGTCCTTTGGTTTGTTGAAGTGAGCACAGCTGGATTATCTGACTGATGTTATGCAGCAGCAGCACCAGTCAATGCTCAAATTTTGCTCTCAGGACTGACTCTAATTGAATCCATTCAATTAAAGTCGGTTTACTTATATAGCGGCATTTCAGAACACATGTCGTCTCAAGAGACTCTATAGAAACAATTCAACCAGATCATAAGGAATATCTAAGGAAAACTAGCTGATTGCATCGACTCATTGACTGGAAAGCAATCCCTCACACCAAGCATGCATATAACGACAGTGGAGAGGAAAAACTCCAGCAGAAACCAGCTGAGGACGACTGGGTTTCACATGCAAGAACACACTTAAACGCCTCAGATGAAAGTGAGGAGCAGGTCATCTTTCCAGGTAGACAGACGCCCATGAGATACATCTCAACTAGAGCTGCAACTAACGGCTATTTTGCTAATCGAGTAGTCTGTTTTTAATTTTCTTTTTCAATTAAACGGATTAATAAATGTGTGGCTAAAGGTTCCTAAAGAAGAGTTTTAAAATAATTAATCCAAGTGAGGCTAGAACTTTTTTAATAATGGAGTTCTGGATAGAGCAAATTGACAGACAAAAACATTTGGTATATTTACTGCTCTAAGTGGGTTGCTCTATCAGCTAAAGGTCGGGTTTAGAGTCTATACTCTAGTTAACGGATAATTGTAACTAAATTAGTTGACAATTATTTCCATAATCAATTAATCTGTAGATAAAGTTGTTCGATTAATCCATCGATAAACCTATAGCCAAAGGTTCCTAAAGAAGAGTTTTAAAAGAATTATTCCAGGTGAAACTAAAACTTTTCCACTTATGGAGTTCTGGATTAAGCATATTAACAGATAAAAAAGTTTTTATTGTCTTAAATGCAAAATATATATATATTTTTGAACAATTTTAGTATAATCGATGGTATATTATTTCCATGATCTATTAATCACAATTGATCTGATTCATTGTTTCCGCCCTAAACTCAACCAAAGGGGATTAAGTTATTAAGAATGGCGTTCTGTTCTTCCCCTCAGTTAGAAAACAGCCAACGTTTAGCTAATAATCAACATTCAAAATAAGGTATTTTATTTTCAATGCAAATAAATCACTTTCCATTTCAGATATGAATCAACATAAGATTAGACATCAGTTCTTTTATTAAAGAATGAAGTTTCCTAATCTGAGTCCTAATCTGATCAGACGACTACAGTTTCACTCAGAGGTTGTTTCTACCTAACGAGTACATTTTTAAAATATGGTGGATATCTTGCTAAGAAAATGGCAAATACAAAGATGCATGAGATGCATCTAAATGGAAATGAATATTTGTGAAATGGGTGCATGAAATTATGAAGAAGAAAACAGTCTGAGTAGTCATAAGGATTCATTAAAAAACAGAGGAAGAAAAAAATATGTATAAAGAAATATACAGAGAGGTTTAGCTGAGGCCTCAGTGTTAAAGAGTATTTTTAAAATAAAATGAAAAAAAAAATTTATTTGCCATAGAAAGCTGATTTTTTTGAGAGAACTGATTAGTATCTTGACATTTGCAGATCATGAATATCAATGGTCCGATCAGTGGCGGTTCTAGACCAAATGTACCAGGGGGCCAGGAGGGGGCCAGCGTTTTTTCAAGAGGGCCCAGAAAAAAATGAAATAAAAAAAAAAGGGCAAGGGATTCAAATACATAAAGAGAGTTGCATAATAATAATAATAATAA
>NW_015150703.1:385695-386932 GCF_000732505.1 Cyprinodon variegatus
GATCCAAAAGAATGATCAGAAAGCATGTCTGTTCCAGCGCAGATCATCATTAGAAGTTCTTTGAGTATTATGTCTTCAGTACAGGAGCCAGGACATGATCTATAGGGGCACTGGCCCCGTTGGCCCCGTCTATAACCGCCCATGGGTCTGTTTGGTGCCATTTTCGTTGGTAAGGATCAGACAACAATTTCTTGAGATAACATTAATCAGATAGAAAATAAAAGGTATTTGGGAATAATTACTTGTTAATATCCCTCTAATGAAAATGCGTTGAATCATTATGGGGTTTTCTATGAATGTTTTTGTAGCCGAGGATCATTGTCGTCCCCAAAGAGGACTAGCATATAAAACCGGCTGCCTGTCTGATGAGCGTCTGTATTAGTCACACCGAATATCCGCAATCCCACTGACAACGCTGACATTCGCCTCACTCCACAGATGGCACGCATCTTGGAAAGTTCACATAAGCCACAGAAAAGCACGAGATTCAAAATTAGTTGCAAAGTTTAATTTTTTTCTAGCATAATAATGATGACAGTGGCGGCGAGAGACATTGGTCCAATGGATGCAGAGGGACTGAGGCTTTTAAGAACAGGACTCATGGGTCTTGATGGGCTTGGCAAGAAAATTGACATTTCATTGTGTGTTACGGTAAAATGAAATGCTTCAGAAATCTTGTGGTTATGACAGAATGACAGCAAATCATTTTCTCTAAGATCAAGCCAGGTCTGGAGTGTCTAATGACTCATCAGTTGAATCCCCTCCGGCCTGCCGATCACGCTGCTCTGAACAAAGGTGATGAACTCTAATCATGTATTCATTTATCCCAAAGTGTTTAATACGTGGATATGCAGCAATTACATTTACGGAAACATTCATTTGAAAAGCCAAAGATTGTTTCAAAAATGCTTCTGATTTGCTGAACATTAGGGACAAAACAAGCATTGAATGATAAATACCAAAGAAAACTACTAAACAAGGGAAAATATATACAGAGTATTTAGAAGCTATTACGGTAAGTGTTGCATTTGTTAGGAAGGAAAATCCTTTGATTTTTATATTGTTTTTATTTACCAAGATAACCAAGCTAGTAAGGAAGTTTATTTCTGTTTAATCCGCTTCTGATTTTCATTTACTAAATTTGAAAATTTTCCTCATAATCTCCTAGTAAAACAAACCCGTCCGTCCGTCCATCCCATAATCTCCTAGTAAAACAAACCCGTCCGTCCGTCCATCC
>NW_015150703.1:387940-393722 GCF_000732505.1 Cyprinodon variegatus
ATCAGACTCATATTCTGACTAGAATTGAGTCGGACTACGTCAAGCTAGTAAATAGTAATCATTTTGTCTGTATCCATCGATCCAACAGCCGACAATTCGATGCATCGACACGTCTGCAAGATTACTGATTCATGTTTTTTTTTCCTGCGGTCTATTTTTATCCATTTGCTCCTGGGCGTAATTCTCCTCCCGTGCTGCGGTGGCGCTTAACCTATTTTGCCCTCCTACCTCACTTCCTGGTTATACTCCTGCAGCAGTGTGTCGCAGTGAGCTTGATGCAGACATTTTTGATTTATGCCCAATATTAAAGCGTGGTCTGTGCTATACACTGTGGGTCTAGATACGACCGAGGCGGTGAGGAAGTGGGGGCGAGTTTAATCCGACGACGGAGGGACATGACTGCGAAAAAAGAGCGGAGATCCAAGTGGAAAAAGGGTCCAATAGACAGGTATGGGGCATTACAGGCTAACAAAAGAAGCCAAATGACCCCCATTGCAAAGGGGTGGACCCGTTCGTCAGGTTCAATTTGCATATTTTCCAAACAAAAACAAGGCTTCGTTGAGCTACTGTATAAAGCCTGGAACTCAAGCCTATTTCTGACATTTTTGAATTGAAAAAGCTTCCTGGATTGGAAGAGAAACATCTTCAAACATGGAAACAAAGTCCAGTGGATTGTTTTAAATTATTTTTTTTTTATTGATCTGATGTGCACCAAACTTCCCCAAAACTGTATTATAATAAAATAAATAAGCAAATAGAACTTATGTTGATAAGAGCCGCCTTGTCTAATAAAAACTAAACAGTGTGGATTTCCATCAAAGGTTAAAATAAATGCTCGACTGCTAATCTTACAAAACCTGATTATTTATTAGAGTGTGTAAGTTGAAAAGGGTTTGGGCCTGCTTTTGCTGCAAAATGTGTGCTTCAAATGAAGAGGGATTAAATCCCGGCAAGAATATTTACCTATGCACAACAAACACACAATTCAGGATCTTACTGGTTACATCTCAAACTGACAGGTTACCTGTTATCTGTAACTTTCAGATTTATAGAAGTAACTTTTCTTGACTTTATAAAAAAGGGGAAGATCCACTTTACAAGGTGCTTTCTTGGAACTTACAATATCCCTAAAATTTCGGGCGAACTTACTGGATTAACGTTTACGCTCTAAAACAAAGTGGTTATGTTCAAGGAATTTCCAATACTTACAGGGTACTTTATGAAACTTAGCGGTTATCTCCTGGAATTTCAAGGGAACTTGCTGTAATTTGCTTATTTTCCAAAAATTGATGATAGATTATGATCCAATAGGTGAAAAAAAGAGTTTGTTTTCTAGAATTTTTAGGGTGCTCTCCTAAAACTCACAGGGCACATGTCTTTGATATTTGAGAAGATTGTTTTATGTAGTGCTTCTTTACAATCTTAAATAGTATTTTTCTAGATATCATAATTTTTACTTAATCAAAGTAACAGAGTATGTTCCAAACAAAGTTACTATCCAAAATTTCCAAAGTATGTTATCAGTTACTATCCAAAATCTATAGGATACTTTTTCAAAAGTTTTAAATGGTACATTTCTGACTGAGGGGGGGCATTCAGGAACTGATACAAAAGATTTCAGGAATTTACAAGCAGGTTTTTGTTGGATCTTAAAGAATACCTTCTGGAACTTTTCCTCCAATTCAATATGGAGAAAAGTTCATATTAGTTATTTTTCAAAGAAGTTAAAGGGATATTGAAAAAAGAAAACTTAAGAGTGCACTTCTGGAAAATCAAAAGCTGCTTTCCTGAAACCAACATGGTAATCTCTGCACCTTATTGGCTGTTTTAAAAATCATGCTGGGTCTTTCCACTTTACCGGTTACTTTCAAAAATACACATTACTTCTCAGACTTTGGAATTTCTACCTCACAAATTTAGGTGACTAATACTCAGGGTAGTTTAGCCAAACTTACACATTACTTCCTGATTATAGAGTGTATTTGTTTTGGAGAAAAATAAGATTGTTTTTCCAGAAGTTATATATTGAGCAATAAGAATCATCCTTTGCTTTCATCATTTTATGTAGAGAATCTGTTCTTTTTCTTGTGTTGAACTTTAAGAACCAACCCTTCTGTCAGGATTCCTGTCTGTTTATGTGTTTTTTCTGTGTTTGTCTCCCTTCCTCCACCAGGAGGCGACTGGTTCTGATCCGCCTCCCTACACACCTGCTGTGAGTTACCTTATTAATGGAGCGCTCTTAAGCTGCTGGCTGCTACTACCTCGACGCCTGAGTGTTTGCCAGCTTGGGGTACTCTAGCCATGCTTTGTTTATCAGAGTCTAACCTGAGTTTTTGTTTTGCCAGTTTTGGGTACTCTAGCCAAGCCGAGTTTTTGCTGAGTCAACTGAGTTCTTTTCAACCTGAGTTTTAATCTTGTTTTTTGTGTCTTTGCCCCTCGGCAGGAAGTCATCCTGCAAACTGAGTGTTTTGGACCTTCTCTCCCTGGAAGGATCAACTGAGCTTCAAACTGAGTTTAGGATTCAAACTGGAGGTTTGAATCCACTTTCCCTCAAGAGATCGTTTGAGCTTCACACTGAGTAAGGGATTAATCTCCACTACGACCCGTTCAAGTACCGCAGGAAATCTGAGTGGCAGCCAGCTTCTCCGTTCGCCTACAAACAACCGCATTCTGGGTAAACCCTGTCCGCCCTCCACCATATCAGACAAACACTGGAACTACCGCACACAGACTGGAGTCAAAGAGTCAACAACTTCTCTGGAAACGTGAGTCAGCAATCTATTTCTCCACTTCAAGTTCAAGAATCAAATTTCCCACCGAGCCTGAACTAACCGCAGTGTCTTCCCCTCACCTTTCAGTTCCGGTTGAGCATTGTTCAGAGCAACACTGGATTCTTCACAATCTCCTAAATAAACCAGTTAAACTTTTCCCCTGGTCTTTCTGTATTGATTTTCTGCTTTAGTTAAAATCATGACACCTTCATGCTGTCCCTTTTTCTTTTACATTTCATTTATTTTATTTTCTAACATAAGTCTGGTTTTTTATTGCAGGGCAAAGTTATTTATTAGCAGAAATTTAAGGATTTTATTAAGCTTAATATTTTTGCTTCATGTTTTTTTTTAAACAAATCTTGTCTGCCTTGTAGTTCAGAAACATATTTTAGTTCAGGATCAGTTTGGAGAATGAATAATCTTTAGAGGAGAGTAAAACTCTGCAGTGCAGCACGAGAAACTGCCTCGATACAGAAACACAGCCAGCAATAGTTGGGCTGGAATTTTAACAACCTCACAGAGGCCGAGTTTATCTTAACTTTATAATGTCAAGGAGAAGTTTTAATCATATATGCTAGTGTCTGTACTCTTAACTCTAAATGTGGGAGAATTTTTGCCATCCAATGTATAAGACTGAAACAGTGGCAGATCATTACATGCTGACTGACCTCTATTGCACTTTAAAGTCCTCTGTTCCAAGGGTTTTATTCACAAATACAATGCAAACTATTCGCCATATCCTAATGGTTCCTTTAAGTCTTTCAATGAGGACGGAATCAATGCAAACACTAAAATAGGAGTAAGTCCTTTTTTCTTGCATTGTCTTTGGTTTGAGCAGGAAAATACAAAAAATTACCAATGAAATAAAAGGATTTAGGTTTAAAATAAGAAAATACTTCCCCATCATCCCATTTCAAGTGCATGATATCAAGATAAATCACTTTAATGGCATAAATTCTCTTTCCATTGTTAGATCATCTTATCCACCTGCTTAACTTAAAGGAAAATACACATTTATTAGTAAAATTTTAATTGTTTTTGTATTAATTTCCGCAGGGTTACTATTCCAGCTTCTGTTTGCTTTACCAACTGCTGCAGTTTTCTGGTGGGAGGCAAGAAATTGTGACTTAAGCTAGTTCCCCCTGCAGGTAAATGCGACTCAAATCTAATGTGCCTAAATGTGACACATATTGTACTTTGACATGGCCGTCAGAACGACCCATTTCCGATATATTTTCACCTCCCAAGACAATCTGATTTTTGCCACTTCCATTTGTGCTACTAACTCGGACACAAATCAAACACGTACTACAGTCGGAATGCTCCTGCGGCACTTCGTCTGACTAACATCATCATCTAGGCTCTGAATATTTATTCATAAAGACTCCTGGTCAGCACAGTAGAAACTGCTCCATAAAAAATTGCTTTGCTCTTTTTTACCTTTTCTTATGATCTTTGAAGTCTGCACTGTACTTCTGCTAATGCGAGTTGCATTGGGGCTGTTAAATGTTCAGACTACAGTCATATGGAGTCTACATTTAAGTAGTAATCTGAATGACCATGCGGGGGGAAAAAATGGATTTCATTGCAAAAAGAGAAATTGAGCATCAAGCCCTGCAGTGTGAAAATTCTGTAGCTTAATTTGATGTAAAGTGTGATTAAATTCACGTTTCATTTGCATTGCTCATACCACTGGAGTCACATTTTGAACAATCAAATACAAGACTGATTAAATACCACAAGGGTGACTTGAAAAAAAGCCTAAAACAGGCTATATCTAATTATCCACCCTTGCTTTAAACTGTCTCATCTCAATACTCCATCCCCTTCCCCACAAAATTTTATTTTTTCCACATTTACCTGCAGTGAGAACAGGGCTTAACAGCAGACTGACAACTCAAATAGACCAGAACACAGGTGCAGCCTGTAGGGAAAACACAGGTGAACAGCATCTACTAATTGGCTTGTCATTCTGGCTAAAGGAGAATGATTAAAGGGGCAAAACAAACGGAAGAACCTTTTAAATAAAACACAATGAGATAACAGAGAAAACAATGAAGAGAAATATAGAAAAATAACATAAAAGAAGAGTCAACAATTCTAACTACAAATTGAAAACCATAACCTAACACTTGTGGATCATGACAGTAACAGGTTATGACACTCCAGTAGGCAGTCATTGACACATAGGGTAAGCCACAAAAGGTCCCTGACAACAAAGCAGGCCATTTACAGAGTGCTATATTCAAATATACCCTGGCTGGTCCTGAAAAAAGTCACCATCTGGATTTAACTAATCAAATATGAATGATGCTTTCAATGGATGAGTACCTGATGGGCGGACACAACATCTATGAAGATCCAGAAACGTCAAAAATTGGGTTAAGAACTCTCCAACGCATTTTAACAAAAACCCTAACGACCGATGGGGTCCATTCTCTCTGAGGAAACATGTAGGACCTAAAAAAAAAATCATGAATGATTGTTTTCGGTCACTTGAACATTTGGTGATGGAGTCACGGTCAAACAACAGTAGAACTACTGGCTATGCTTAATAGTGAAACTAAAAGAATTTAAATACGCATAATGCAAAAGGAACTTAAGGGATTGGGACCTTAGAGCTAACACTAATCAGTGAGGCTAACTAGAAAAAAAGGCTTACATTTGCTAAGGAGCCTAAAGATTGGATTCTGAAGCAATGGGAAAAAGTCATATCAGGGCTCGACGTTAACCATTGCTCGATCACCCGGAGCAAATAGTTTTTATTGTCAGGAGAGTACAAATTTCATTGCATTTGCCCGCCGGGAAAGTGCAATGATGGCAAAAAAAAAAAAAAATGTTATCACTCAAAATTACTTTAACATCACCAACATTCGATGAAAACAACCCAGAAGCATTGCCGGTGTAGGTACCAGATTGACTCGGGCTGCCAGATTGACTCGGGGGCCTGCGCCTTTTGAGATGCGTTAGAGCGTCCGCCATCTTAAATGTGGCAAATCTGTAGTTTCTCA
>NW_015150703.1:394303-399168 GCF_000732505.1 Cyprinodon variegatus
AAAATTGTCTCTGGGCAAATGAAATGAGAAAGTCACTTGCCCAAAGGGCAAGTGGTAAAAATCCTTAACATCAACCCCTGCATATGGTCTGATAAGTTCAGATTGACCTTGTTCCAGAGTGCTGGGTTCAATAGTGTAAGAAGAGAGGCAGGTGAAGTAACGCACCCATCATGCCTTGTGTCGCACAAGATATTTCACCATTATTGCCTATTGGCGGTGGTGATGAGCAATGCCAGGATTACTCTGGAATAATCATGGAATAGTGGTTCAGGGAAGGTGACGCTTAATTTTTATATATGGATCTGCCTCCAAAGAATCCAGACTCTAACCCCATTGAGAAACATGCTGGAGAAGGAATTGAGCAGACATTAGACTTGTGATTGCAAGATCTTGGTAAAAAAAAAAAAAAAAAGGAATCCAACACTGAATGAAAATACATCTGGCCTTCCACCAGCAGGAGGCGCCTGGTCCTGGTCCGCCTCCTCACACACCTGATGATGGTTGCCTAATTGCCACTACCTCGATGCTAGAGTGTTTGCCAGTTTTTGGTACTCTAGCTAAGCTGAGTTTTCGCTGAGTAAGACTGAGTTCTTGTCTACCTGAGTTTTAACTTTGTTTTTTCTCTTTGCCTCCCAGCAGGAAGTCATCCTGCAAACTGGACCTTTTCGGACCTTCTCTCCCTGGAAGGATCATCTGAGCTTCAAACTGAGCTGGGGATTCAAACTGGAGGTTTGGATCTACTTTCCTCCAAGGGATCGTTTGAGTTTCACACTGAGCAAGGGATTCATCTCCACACCAACCCGTTCAAGTACCGCAGGAAATCCAAGTGGCAGTCAGTTTGTCCGTTCACCTACAAACAACCGCATTCTGGGTAAACCATGTCCGCCCTCCACCGTATCAGACAAACACCGGAACTACCGCACACAGACTGGAGTCAAAGAGTCAACCACTTTCCTGGAAACTCCAGGAGGGAGTGGAGGTCTTAATCTGAGCCGGGGATTCAAAAAGGAGGTTTGGATCCAGTCTCCTTGAGAGGACATTCTCTCTGAGCAAGGGAAACATCTTCACTACGACCTGTTCAAGTACAGCAAGAAATCTGAGTTGCCATCAGCATCTCCGTTCACCTACTCCATCCGAGTTCTGGGTAAACCCTGTTCCGCCCTCCACCGAATCAGACAAATTCGGGAAAACAACACACAGATTGAAGTCAAAGTTTCTTCACTTCTCTGGAAACTTGAGTCAACAACCAGATCCTCTTCTTCAAATCAACGAATGAAATTTCCCACTGAGCCTGAACTAATAGTCTGTCTTACACTCACCTTCCAGTTCCGGCTGAGCAGAGTTCTGAGCAACACACCACCGTGCTTAATCTCTTCAATAAAACCTGTTAAACTTTTCATCTGTGTCTCTCTGAACTGGTTTCACTGCATGTGGGTCGGAGCTTCAGATAAAATCATGACACATTCAACATACGTATTCCATAAATTGTAAGCAGGTTTTTAGTCACCATCATAATTTACCTTTATGGGTGGACAATAAAATATTCTCAAAATGTAGTTTCAAAGCAGATATTACTATAATATAAGAACAACATTAATCATAGAAAGCCAGTTAACAGCAGTTAAATGGCCTTGGCGTTTTATAGACGAAAACCTGTGCTTCTTTCCAACCCTTGTAAATCTAACTCCTCTCTTCCTGTTTCCATTAATCCACTCCAACATAACCCCACTGCCGCGCTGCACTGTTTGCTTAGCTTCGTACAGCCACTTGTGCTTTGGTCTGAAGGTAAACTCAATTATGATCGGACGGAGGATGTTTATTAATTGAATTAAGTGCAGAGTATAACCTAAAAGCTGTTATGCGACTTTGAACATCGTTCTGATTGAAAGCAACTTCATTGCTTTTTAATAAAGTGATATATACATAAATTCTAATTTACTCTCTCAGTAATTTGTGTTAAGTGTGTTTTCTTTTTCTCTCTATGGCAAGCTTGGTTCAGAGAGGTTTTCAACCATATTTAGCAGAGAAGCAATTTAAAGCTCATTTAGGAAGACCTTTAAAAGACACTTTTTCTTATTATCTTTGGGACAGCTAATGAACAGCTGATCAAAATCAAATTAATTTTCTTATTTTGATGGTCCATTGATTAGGCTAGAATGATGAAGAGCTTTCTATTTAAGAAACATGCCAGACTTTTCAGTAAAATTTATTAAATAGCACTCAGGCAGGGTTTGCTACCTAGAACAACATGCCTTGTTCAGTTGTTCTGTTTCTATTTGCGGTTATTTTATAAAAAAAGAAAAGAAAAAAAACAACTTCTCTGAAAACAAGCATGAACTTGCACATGCTTTCTGTAGCATATCCGATCAATCAGGGGGAGTTTCAGTGTTTTTTTATTTTATTTTGTTGGGGTTGTTTACTAAATATTTTCAGTTTTAATGTTTGTTAGGAATTAAACAGAAATACGAGGAAAAAAAGGTGAAAGTGACACCAAATAGCTGTTTTTTCTTATTCAGAAAATGTAAAAGTTTGATCTACAAATTTGTTTAACACAAAAAACAGACCAACGTGTTTCACTAGAAAGTGCGATAATTAAAAATGTCCTCTGCGAAAACAGGTAGGAGTCTGACAGCCTCTCACTGCTCGACAATATACTTTTTTAAACATCTTATATTGTACCGTAAAAATTCAAAAAATATCCACTGGACTTGGTTTCCAAGATTTGAAGACGCCGCCTCTCCAGGAAGCTTTCTCAATTCAAATGATATATATTTTTTTGAATTTTTACGGAATGACTATGACCTGGATGACTGAGAATCTTCATTAGCACCTTATATTGTAAGGACATTTATTGTTCATGGCCCTCTGCTGCTGAATCCACCAATTTTCTACTTATTAACTTTGACTATATCATTTTAAATCTAAGTTTTCCTTTGGAGAAGCTTTGCTTTGATTGATTTATGTTGGACTACGATGGACTACTATATCAGAGGCTGTAGGCTTTGCTTTGCGCAGGCGGTCCTCAACAGAGCGGGGCGGATGGGGCAGCAGTGGTTAGAGCGCACGACCCATGTACGGAAGCCTTAGTCCTTGATGCGGCTGACCTGGGTTCGAATCTGGCCTGTGGTCCTTTGCCGCCGTCTCTCATACCCCCTTTCCTGTCAGCCTACAGAAAAACGAGCCACTAGTGCCGTAAAACTCAAAAAAAAAAAAAAGTGGGAGTTTTTCCTCTCCACTGTCGCCACAAGCATGCTTAGTGTGAGGGATTGCTGAAGAGTCAATGAGTCGATGCAATCAGCTGGTTTTCCTTAGATAGAAAACTTTGAATCAATCTGACTGGATGATCTGGTTTAACTGGAAAGTGCCTTGAGATGACATGATGTGAATTGGAGCTATAGAAATAAACTGAATAGAATTGGTCTCTTCTTGTTTTTATAATAACCCCAGCCACAGCATTTTCAAGACTTTTGAGTTGCGTAATTGATTTTTTTTGCATAGCCCTGTGTGAACAGCACTGCAATGGTGAAAATATGCAAGAACTAATTTTCTTTAATGGGTAGGTACAGTATGTTAACTTTCAAGCAAAACTGCATATATTTAGAATATATTGAAATTAATTGAATATACAGTTGGTTAAATACTTGTTTTTCCTCATCAGATGATTATCAATTTTTATAAATTCATATGATGTGAATTTCTGGAATTTTCTTTGGTATTCTGTCTCTCACTGTTAGAATGTACATATGATTAAAATTGTAGATTGTTGCATTCTTTGTAAGTGGGCAAACCTGCAAAATCAGCAAGGGGTCAAATACGTATTTCCCCCCACTGTACCATAACTTTTAATAATATAGAATGTTTTTTGCACACATTTTTGCATTAATTTGCAAATGTTTTTAGGTACATTTGCAAATTTTGATTACTGATTCCTTGTTACATTATATATATATTAATTTCTTAAAAGGTAAAAAAAATTTCATAAAGGATTACTAATTAAAATCTATAATATAAAATATTCTTAATAAGTGATTAATTTGTTAGAATTAATCGACACGTGGAAATTTTCAATTGGAAAAAGCCACAGCTTTTTTTTTTTGCTAAAAAGCATCAAAATAGAGATTAAATGTGTTGTTTATGAAATAACATGGAAAGCTACCAAGAACACAGCATAAATTTGTTTTTTATGCAATCTTGCTGAGCAGGAACACATAAATACCAAATACATGCACGAAAAATACTAACGCTGGAAAACATGTCAGACTTTTGTTTTGCACCTCGGCTGCAGTGCTCCTTTCTGACTTGTTCATGAGCTGGAAGTCCCAGTCACAGTGCTCCACTCTTAGGCCAAATCCATCAACAAGACAGGCTCTGCGAGCTGCTACATGAGATGATTAAATGGTTGGTCCCGGCAGAATAACCAACATCCTGTGGTCTGACAGACCTCCTTATCCAAGCGCCTCGAGCTTTTACTGTTTCTGTAACCACTGAAAGTCACAGCTTTGCTTTGCCTGTGAGCATTTTAGCAGCAAAATGTATCAAAAAGACTCAAAAGGCTCTCTTGCTTTAGAAGAGACAGAAAAAGAAACTGGACTGAAAACAAAATACCAGCCTGTAATATGACTGGGAATGAGTTTAGGAGTAAGTTAAACCTGTGAAAACCTACATTTAAATGACTTTAAAAATCATTTTAGGTTCATAAAAAAAGAAAACTTATATTGTCTTAATTAGAAGGTTTTCACTTTGGAACTAAACCACTCAATTGATCAATTGATTAGTCTGTTACTAAAATGTACTTCAGTAGCAGCCATTCAAAATGGCCCTTCAGAGTCCAATGCCAGCCGAATTTTAGCTGCATGGCAGAACAT
>NW_015150703.1:400297-402853 GCF_000732505.1 Cyprinodon variegatus
CTTGGCTGGTTCTTGGTTGGTCTTTGGCTGATCCTTGGCTGGTTCTTTGGCTGGTCCTTGGCTGGTTCTTGGCTGGTCCTTGGCTGGTTCTTGGCTGGTCCTTTGCTGGTCCTTGGCTGGTCCTTGGCTGGTCTTTGGCTGGTCCTTGGCTGGTTCTTGGCTGGTCCTTGGCTGGTCTTTGGCCCCCTACATTTCCCTTTTAAACATCAATCTTTGTACTAAAATATTCTTACTGTCATGATTTGTGGACATTAAGATCTAAAGAGAAGCGCCATCTCCTGGTCAAACCCTGTAATTCAGTGAAAGGGTGGAGTCAGAGTAAAAAAACATGTAAGAGGGGGGCACACCAGTAGCTGGAAGTTGGAGGGAAGTGGGCTGCCATTCGGCTGCCGTTTGACTGGGAAGGACCATTTTGAATGGCTGCTACTGTATGGGAAGAATTAAAGATAGGAGATCATAGAAGAGGCCCAAGAAACCTCAAGATCTAAAGACTGTTTGTGTGGAAGAATGGGCCAAAATCGCACCTGAGTATGGATGCAAACAATTTCTCCATACAGGAGGTGTGTTGAAGCTGCCATTGCAAATAAAGGCTTTTGTACAAAGTATTAAATACATTTCAGTAATTTTGTTCAATAGTTTTTCCTTGTGTCATTTCACTCTATTACACAAAAGTTAATTTCTGGATTACATGGATTGTTACCGACATCTGGGTTAAATGTCATATATATATACATATATTTACAGAGAAAATGGTGGCATGTTCAGTACTTATTTCACCTGTTGTACCTTGAGATTAACAGTATCACTATTGTATCTTGTAGTGCAAATTGTACTTATTGGAGAAGTATCTTATTGTTTATCTTGAGAAAAAAAACATTGTTTGTGCTCAACAATCTCAGGCTATTTAAGTTGACAGTTGATCATATATTTTATAGATCCAGAGAAATGTTTATATTGGCCCCAAAACTTGATGCTAGGGTGAAAATTGCTTGGTTGTGATATCACTAATTCTGGTTTAACAGTTCAGTTCATTCTCTGCGTGGAGGAAACCGAACACAAAACAATGATCTGGCGTCGATAGCTGGGCTGGACAGAAAATAAAGCAGAACCTACAGGAGGATGAGATCAGAGATGATTGGGAACTGGGCAGAACTAGGCAGGTGAGTGAAATGAGCAATTAGAGCCAGCTATCAGAGCAGATCATGACAATTATGTACTTATAGTGTTTTAAATATATATGAACATTTCTGGAAACTATAGTTAGTTTAAACTGTTTGCAGTCTTGCAAAGATAAAAACAAGAAATAAATCCAAAATGTTTTGAGCATGAATCCATTGTAGGCTTACTGAGGAGAAAATGAAATCTGTCTGTTAATAATCCAGTGAATAAAAACATTTTTTAGTGTATTTTTAAAGTTTTTTTGTTTGATTTGGGAGTGAATGATGGCAAACGGCCGCCCAGATTTCAGGGCCTCATTAATACTGAAAAATACAAACAGCTTTAGGAGCAGCAGGCTGCCACCTTGATGATTTGTTGAGAGAAAGCTTCATTTCAACCAGACCAAGACAGATGCCTTCTTGCATGACTAGCATAACATGCATCTGCCGTGGAAATGTGCAGGTAAATACTGGCCTTCTGCAGTCCAGAGACAATGAAATAGACTCTTTGTGCTTTTTTATGCTCGTTGTCGGTTTGAAATGTCTTTAAAAATTACAAACGCTTTTTTTTATTAAATTGAGTTCTAAAATAAAACTCAATTGATAGACAGACTTGTGTTATTTTAATATGGCATTCTGGAGGGTGGCCAATGAACTGGGCACCAAAAATCAAGAGACTTTTTGTCTTCCCAACAAATAAATCCCCAACTATAAGTTGGGAAACTCCTCCCAGGAGGGAAGGAAATGAAGACAGCATCTCCTTAAAGGTTGACAGTAAAAAGAAGCATGAAATGCTCTAAAATGTCCTGGTAGATACCTGCTTTGAAGGTAAACGTCAGAAGACAAAGTGTAGCAGACACAGGAGACGACATGGAACCTAAAAAAAGATGAAACTTTACTCTAGACTTCAAGTCTCCAGACTGGAATCTAAATTTCTCCTCCTAAAAATGCTAAATTTACTAAATCTTTCTGAGGAGGATAAGTAGAGTCCACCTGCCCCCCCATCCTCCCCACCTTCTCCAGAAGCACCATAGAGAGCGTTCTGCCCCCCCATCCTCCCCACCTTCTCCAGAAGCACCATAGAGAGCGTTCTGAGCAGCTGTCTCACTGTGTGGTGTGGAGGCTGCAGCGCCTCAGACTGGAAGAAGGTGAGAACAGCAGAGAGGATCATGGGGGCTCCTCTTCCCTCCATTAAAGACTTCCCTGTTGGGTCCACAGGATTGTGTGCTGAGCTACGTTGGGTTTTTCTGACCTTTTCCTCCTCAGAGACTCCAGCCCAGAAAAGCCCCCAGCTGGTTCCAATTGGATGCAATCAGGGAGCAGTATTTAGAGGAGTGGATTCACTGGGACTGACGCCAATCAGTTAAAATTCCACCTAGTGGTAACCTACCTGCTAGCT
>NW_015150703.1:404550-405536 GCF_000732505.1 Cyprinodon variegatus
TTATTCAGTAAAAAAAAAGCTAAATCATTACATCACTCTGACCCCACAGGTTTGGGACAGAGAAAATGTAAACCACCCCAATAATGCTATTTGTATTTTTTTTCTTTCAACAATTTAGATCAGCATGTTTACTTTCAAAGCTCTCCGGATTTTAGGTAAAACTTATAAACATATATCAGCTTATGTCCACCTATACCTGTAGCATCAAATCAGCCTAAAATACATAAAAAATTCAAATTTCTAATGATTCCTGTCGATTAAAGGAGCTTTTCCAAATCCAAAAATTTTTCCAGGCAATTCTAAACATTCCATATATTTAAAATTTTCTAGCACAATAAAATCTAATAAATTTTAACGGTGGCTGAAGTAAAAATAACCTTTTTCAGCACTGAAGTGCACAGACAACGTTCCAAAGCGTGGTTTTTGTACACGGTCGCACCTTTAACTATGATGTGCGATTCAGAAGCTTTGACAGCACCCAGTTCTTACATGGAGCATCATGGGCTAAAAATAAGTGGTTTTACCTTCTTTTCTTGAAGGTATTTTTTTCCACTGCAGAGCTCTGATTTTCCTTTGTGTCTCTTTTGTGAACTTTGGCAGCGCTTGACTAAAGCGTTCAATAAACGGCTACAGAATAATGAATAATTTTCCACTTTTCTTTTAGGGAACAGCAAGTAAACAATGATTACGGCTCGTCTTATTCAGTCCGTTTCTTTTACTGCCCCGTACGCTTCGATCACTGCAATTTTCTTCATCAATACTGTGCGGTAATATTTCAGAAAACATTACAGCAAAACAACTTGTTATACCAATAATACACACAAATTGTTTCCAACCGTGGACTTCATCTGGAGACAAAGCTTTAACCCCATATGCAATAAACTCTGCAGCTGTCACAGAAGCTCTACACAACATCTGAGAAAATGGCAGGATTTTATCATGATGTGGACGTCAGACCATGCTGAACCATTACAGAGCTGCTCAAC
>NW_015150703.1:408611-409477 GCF_000732505.1 Cyprinodon variegatus
AGGTATTTTGCCAATGTAATTAGTTTTTTTACTCTTAAAATAAGATAATTAGATAAAATGCACTTGAAATAAGACAATGCAATTGTGTTTTCTTGTTTTAAGGGTAAATTGTCTCGTTCCATTGGCAAAATGTCTCTTTTACCTCCTCAATCCAAGAATAAATGCACTTATTTTAAGAAAAAATTACTTATCTAGATTTCAATTTTTTCCAGTGTGGGAATGAAGATCGATCGGTAAATCAAGAGCTTTGCCCCATTGCTCAGCTCCCTCCTCACCACGAGAGTCTGATACAGCGACCGCGTAACTGCCGACGCCGCACCGATCCATCCATCAATCTCACGCTCCATCTGTCCGTCACTTGTGAGAGTGAATTTCAGCATTTAGTTTTCTTAATTTAGAGTCTTAGCATCCAACCTCTTGGCTACTCCTTTGGACTGTACTGCCTCTCCCAGATTCTGAGCTCTTGTGAATACTTTTACATAAAACTCTGCGGTTTGGTCGTACAGTGTGAGCTGTAGCTGAGTGGAACGACTGAAATAAATCGCACAGTGTACGCCCGGCTTAAGCTGCATCACAAACTACAGCGATCAAAACACTTTCCTCTTTAGTAGTAATGTCTAACAACAGCACATGGCAAACGCCACCCATAGAGCTCAAGGACCTGAAGCCTGGAGACCGCTGAACTGGCTGCCGAGCAGACCCAAGCAGACAAAGGAAGGCAGGATCTTCTAGAAGATGAAGCCCAAGCTGGTGTCTAGGAGATTAACAGGAGTCTAGATCAGAAGATCAGAGATCTGAAGCGGTACCGAGGAGAAATACAAGTCGAAGTAAGGAGACAGATCCAGGATCAGTCCGTCGGCAGAAAC
>NW_015150703.1:410387-412014 GCF_000732505.1 Cyprinodon variegatus
TGTGCGTAACGCTGTTTTCAAAGAATCACGTTTTTAAAAGTTATTTTGTTTGTGTGGAACTGTATCTCAAATTTCAGGCTGTGCACTGCAAAACGTGGAAATTTAAATAAGTAGTTTTTGCTTAAATTAAGTGTATTTTTTCTTGAATTGGGGATATTATTTAATTATCTTATTTTAGTGGTAAAAATAGTCCATCTAATGGCAAATCATCTTATTTACCTACTGAAATTAAGGGTAAATACATTAAATTTAAGTTTTTTTCTTTACCTATTTCTATATGGTTTTTGCAGTGTAGCTACACTGCAAAAACGATCTAGAATTAAGTAAAAATTTCTTACATTTAGTGTATTTACCCTTAATTTAAGTGGGTAAATACGATGATTTGCCATTAGATGGACTATTTTTACCACTAAAATAAGATAATTAGATAATATGCACTTGAAATAAGACAATGCAATTGTTTTTTCTTCTTTTAAATGTAAATTGTCTTGTTCCATCGGCAAAGTGTCTCACTTTCGTCCTCAATTGGAGAAAAAATACACTTATTTTAAGTAAAAATGACTTAATTAGATTTCCATTTTTTGCAGTGTAGAAGAACTTTTTCCAAAGTTTTAAGATATGTTTTCCATTTTAGAGCCTACCTTATTCATGCAGTTATATGGGAAGTATTGCTACAGGAAGCTGCATTTCTGCCAGACATTTCCCAAATAACTGAATATTTTCTGTCCCCTTCTCCTTGACATTGGAATCTGGTCTGTTGATTTTGTTTTGATTGAAATCATTTCAGACTGATCAGATTGATTGACAGCACTAGGTGTGCGATACAACCAGATTACATGCTGGGGAAAAAAAGGTTATTCCATCTTTTAGTTTCTTTTGTTTTGTGGTGAACAGATTTACTCCATAAAACCTGATATTTTTACATACTTCATTCCAGCTAACAGGACTGAAGTGTTCCACAAACGGAAAGGAGGTTACTTGAAAAAGAGGAATGCAGGTGCTCCATATTCCAGCAGAACATTTAAACCATGACGAAGTAACTTACTGAGCCGGTAAGTGGGGTGCACTAGTGGATTATGTGTTGTGAGAGCATGTGAGTAGAGTGGAGTGTCATTGAACTGTGACTGAACACTCTTCTGAAACTGCCCACACAGTTTATAATTTAAAGGACATCAAAGCTGTGTAATTCTGGATCATCTTTGTATCTGAAGCATTTCAAATTAAAACATCTGCAACAGACCCAAAGCTTATTTAATTAACCTGTTTTCCAACACCGATTAAAAACAAACAAGACAATGCTGACCTCAGATCTAAATGATGTAAATGGAAAATTTATTTTTGAACAGTGATGTGATGGTGGTGAACTCTTCTATTGGTCAAACAAAGAACGTTTAGACTTTAATCTTGAAGATATGATTGTCTGTTTTAAAAGCATCCTGTAATAAACAAGAAACCCCCAAAAATGAATAAATAAAGTGAGCTTCCATGTTTGAAATTTATACATGGCCTCCCCGGAAAGGCCTATGCCAGGGTGCTGGAGAGGAAAGTCCGGCGGATTGTCGAACCTCGCTGCAGGAGGAGCAGTGTGGTTTTCGAACAGTGGACCAGCTCTACACCCTCTGCAGGG
>NW_015150703.1:413732-415442 GCF_000732505.1 Cyprinodon variegatus
CATAGGAAGATATTGGGATATTTTAATGGATCAATATTTTTTCCCTCGTCTTTAGAAGTCTGTAAAAATTAAGTTTTTGAGGAAGAAGAAGAGGTAGTAGTATTTTATCTTTTTTTTTAGACTTTAGAAACTCAGAAGCTGATCAAATATCGGGTTAAATATCGGTGGGGTGGCCGATGTCCGATATTCAGTTTTAAAGCCGATACCGATAGGGGGCCGATTATATCGTGCATCCCTAGTAATTTAACTTAACAGTTGTGGAAATTCAGAGAAGAAACATCGAAAACATGATTTAAACATGGATTCTTACCTCTAACCCCTTTCTTACCTGTCTTTATCTCTTTGTTTAAGAAAGTGAAAGAACAACGCAAATACGGTAAAACCCAGAAAAAAAGACTCAGCTGTTGTTATGGTTTCCAACGACCCCAGGCATGCATGAAGTAGACTGCTCTAGCATAGTTTGCAATGATGTTCATGTCCACCCATCCATCCATTATCGCAAGCGGGACGGCGAGGGGTGCTGGCTCCAACCTCCAGCTGTCTACGGAGAAGCCAGGGCAACAAAGATACAAACGGGACAAACAACCAGTCACGACACACACTTACACCTGGAGAAGCCAATTAACCTAACAGTCATGTTTTTGGACCATGGGAGGAAGTTGGAGTACCTGGAGAGAACCCACGCATGCTCAGGGAGAACATTCAAGAACCTTCTTGCTGCAAGGCAGAGGTGCTACCCACTGCTCACTGTGCAGCCCAGTGTTCATGTCTTCTCCACAAATTTAATTTTTCTCAGCAGTTTGTTTTTTCAATACTCGTCTTTCTTTCAAAAATTCATCTTTAATGTTTCTGGAGATATGAACACAGCCGAGCATCACTTCTACTAAAACATCTGTGGTATTGTCATTATTTGTCAGTAGAGTCAATTCTGAGCAAACAATAAAAGCACTTAGCTTCAACATCAATACTAAGTGCATTGAGCAACAGAGTCTCATTTACTTGCAGTTTCAACATTGCTCATCACAAACATAACAAACACAGACCACTTTATGATTTATGACTTTCATTCCCTAAGGAATGGTTTCAGCAAGGTCTGAGAAAACTTGATCTGAAGCCTTCGGTCCTTGTGATTGGTCCAGCAACTCTGATGCGTTGATGCATGCGTCGAGTGCACAGAGCAAGGGTCGACAACCCGTTTTTTAAAAAAATGTATAAAAACAGATTTTTTGAAATTGTTTTAATTAGATGTGCAGGATGTCAAACAAACATTCATTATGTTTTCCAATGCTGTAAAACTCTGTATAATAAATCAATTTAAACAACATATGTAAACATTTCTTTCAACGAAAATGTGCATCATAGACATCGAGATCAGGGGTCATATCCTGCGACACACGTTTCAACGCGGTGCGATGCCAGGAAAAGAGCAGCGGGTGGGTGTCGGACCATGGATCAAAGAGGGAAAAAAAGGAAGATACCTGAAGAGAACAGAGGATTCAAAGAAGAAGAATGGAGCGAATCGTTTGCTTTCAATGCGGAAGGATTGCCTGCATGTTTTCTTTTGTAATGAGAGGTTGTCAAAAAAAATAAAAAGAGTAATTTGGAAATTTTTTCTAGGGAAGGTTAAATATGCAGCGACCACCAGGTTGGGAGTGAGAGAAAAAGTGTGATTGCAGAACTTCTGGATTAATTACAGGAGCGCAAAGATAG
>NW_015150703.1:416983-418598 GCF_000732505.1 Cyprinodon variegatus
CATTTTGGGCATGTTATTTTCAAGCATATTTCTCGAAAACAGGCCTAGTGTCCAGGAGGTTAATAAACCTTTTTGAACTTTCCTACTGACTGTCTCCTTGAATACTGGTTCCATCTGTCCTCGGTTCCTGACATAGATTGCATCTCCAAAATCCACTACTGCTGCTAGTTTCGTTGCAAGCATAGAAAACCGTTCATAGATCCAACAGGTAGCGCTCTGATGAAAATATCACTAAGGAACGATGGTGACAGAGGATGTGGGATTTCAGGGTTGGAGAGCTCTGCTCTGATGGATGTCAGTTCCTGCTTGGTTCCTCATGACTCAATCAGCTCCTCCCAGCAGAAACACGTCCACCATAGAAAGATTCCTTTATCCTTTTTCTATCATTTCATCAATGCAATAAAATCGAAACCTCGCGATGAAGGACGGTGAAGCAGCGTGCGGTGAGAACGTTCACTGCTCCTCCCTCACCTCGTGCTACTATGTGACATTTGCTCCAGAATAAACATTTAATCATGAACGATTATTATATATTTAAGCCCACATAGTCCTTTTTTATAGTTGGCTAATACGCCTGAAGCCCAGAGGCTTATAGAGGACTTATACATTTTGCAGCTCCAGACAGATCTGTTTTTGTTTTTTTGGTCCAATATGGCTCTTTGAGCAGTATGAGTTGCAGAACCCTGCCATAGAGCAAAACACTGTATCGGTGCGTGTTTTAAGAAAGTCATGTGACCGATACAGGAGTTGTTTCTAACTGACTGACTCACTAAACTAGGTTTAAAAACGTAGCTGTCAACATGATGCGTCTACTAAAAAAATGTCTCTTCTTTTGCGGTTTATGATTAAAATTATCCAGATTTGGAGCAGCCTAAGAGGAATAGGAACATTTCAGCAGTTGCGTTTTTATTTTAATTTTCTGACTGTGTCATCTTTTCCCTCTTATCACTCAACTTATCTGAATTAAAGTTAATTTCAAACTGGCTCTTAGTTTATTTACTGTTTTTGCTGTACTTAATGTTTTAAAATTATGATATAAAATCTCAGTCCACAAGCATCCTCATTCAAATTTTCCCCTTATGATATATTTCTACATTATTTATTGGGTGCATCTAAAAATATCAAAGATATTTTTGATTTAAATATATATATAAAATAATACAATATAACCTACAATAGCTTAAATTCTATCACTGTATTAGGTCATCAAATCAATTCAGTATAGTCTGTCCGATTAGCTACCTGTAGTGTCTTTAAATGTCCAGCAGGTGTCAGTATTCTGTGAGACAGTATCAATACAGTTTGGCAATGAGTCGAAACGCTTCAAGATGCCTCATTAAGCATCACTGTTTGGTTCATATTGACATGAGAGCATCAAAAGGCTGCTGCAGGTCTGTGTGCTGCATGACTGGTGATGCTCTGAGTGGATTGAGAAATAATAAACATAGAAAACCCTTTAAAGAGCAGTAAGCTCATCATTAAATTCAAGAAATCACACCAAGATTATTTTAACTTTGAGATTTGCATTATTTAACAATAACAGATTTATTTCTCTACACAGTTATTTCTGACAGAGGAGTATTTTTCAGTGGAGGTTGGGTATACTAGTAACAAC
>NW_015150703.1:421199-422820 GCF_000732505.1 Cyprinodon variegatus
AACCAGCCAAGAACCAGCCAAGAACCAGCCAAGGATCAGCCAAGGACCAGCCAAGGACCCATCAAGGAAAGTGGGGAAATTTTAAATGGCTATTACTTTATAGACTTACTGGTAATTGTTTTTCCAGGCAGTTGTTGAAGTTTTTGACTTGGTTGGGCTTCAGCTTCTTGAGGGGAATCCGCGTTTCCCCAATAAACTCATTGTGGCGAAACTTGTCCTCATCACACACTGAGATCCTGGAGAGACAAAGAAGGAGTAAAACATGAGTGCTGTGAATCTCCAATGTGTGCTCTGTAGCTTAGATCAAATTTAAAGACCTTAGAACTGTTTTATTTTTCCACCTGGACATCGTTATCCTGCAGTTTGGGGATTTGGTTGAAAACAAAACCTTCAAACTGAAATATAGTCGTGCTGCTTTGAGGAAGCCAAGGAGGGCTTTGTCAGACCCAATCAGGATGGCAGGAAATGATGGGATAATTATATGTTCGGAAGCATTAAGCTGTGCACAGATTGAAAGACTTGGGGATGCTTATAAAGGAGAGGAGACATTTTGATGAGAAGTCATTTAATTTGGATGGCAGTCATCATAATTATGTAAAAAACATTTAAGATCGAACAAATAACTCATTTTCTACAGATCTTTCTTTGCTCTTCTCTTTCATGGTGCAGCTTAAATTAAATCGCACAGCGGGACACTGAGCCTGTTTGCAAATATGAATTTTTGAGACACAAATACAACAAACATCTTCATCGTAAGAAATCATCCTTAGAGAAATTTAAAAGTAGTGATCTGTAAGATTTACCATAATTGACCCTGGGTGACGATCAGCAACTCAAACACTGAACAATTTCCCTTTATTCCCATTATTTTCTGTCTATAAACGCATCACCCAGCAGCATGACATTTGCTGCACAATTTAGAGTTAGATAAAAATCAGGAAATAGAGAAAGAAGCTGTGATGCAAAAATCAGAACAATCTTTATACTCGGGGAGTTTATATCATTTGTAAAAACCTTAATAATAACGATGATATATTTTATTCAGAGGGCTTTCAAAACACCCAGGGACACTATATGTACAACTAATGTAATAAAATTGATGTCTTTTTTATGGAATTCTGTTTTAACAGACAAATTTGTAAACCAACAGAAAAGGTGCTTGCAGAAAATCACCAGGTCCTTTTTTTAATTTATTTATTTTTTTCCCAAAATTCTTTTTTAAAGTGCACAAGTGAGAGGTTGACCGGTTTGACAAGTGGACCTTATCTCTTGTGCAGTAGAACTCAAATTGCATCAAAATACATTGAAGAACTGGGTTATACCTTTTCAAAACTGTTCATAATGCAGTTAAATGTGCAAGATGCAACCCTTTGATCATTTATCTCGATTAATAAGGGGAATCTACATGTATAGAAAATCTAAACCAAAAGGATATGGTTATGGGATGTTTTATTTGGGAGGCATAAATGAAACTATCCTGAGCTATCTCTATAGTTCTGCTGCTATAGGCTTAGACTGCTGGAGGACATAGGGACCCCTTTTTCATCATTCCGCTTCATTCTATCTCTATTCTCCCACTCTGCAGAATCTGTTAGTTCAATCTCTAACGTTCTGCTCTCTC
>NW_015150703.1:424160-426155 GCF_000732505.1 Cyprinodon variegatus
TTTACGCTTAATTTGATTAGGTAAATGAGATAGTTTGCCAATGGAATGAGTATTTTTGCTCTTAAAATAAGAAAATTAGATAAAATGCACCTGAAATAAGACAATGCAATTGTGTTTTCTTATTGTAAGTGTAAATTGTCTTGTTCCTTGGCAAAATCTCTCTTTTACCTACTGAATCCAAGAACAAATGCACTTATTTTAAGAAAAAAAAAAAGTATCTAAATTTCGATTTTTTTTCCAGTGTAACAATCAACATATACCGAACCGAAAACCATGACCACGAAACCATGGATTTTGTGAACCGTTCCACCCCTAATATATATATATATGTATATGTATATACCGGTATGTATATGTGGCATCTTTCTAACTATCTATAAATATGTGTTTTCAACATTAGGAAAACATTCAATAAATATATGTTTGAGGTCATTTTTCAAAAATATAAAAACCTAATGAAAGCGTTCGGGTGGAGTAACTGTAGCTCCATCAGCCCCCACCCTTAGAAAGCCCCCACCAACTTTCATTACAAAGTTACACCTTTGCCGATTCCCTATTTGTTTTAAGTGAATCCTTAGTGAATTTTCACAAATAAAACTAGAATAAAAAGGAGGGAGAAGAAGCTAAACCTTATGAAAGATTTAGAGAGCTCCAAAAAGGTGAGATAACTACTGATCAAGTTTACCTTAATGCCCCTTTCCCACTTGCAGAAAAACCTGCTTAAACTAAGTTAACACACTATTTTCAGTGGGAAAGAGGCTTAGGAGTCAATCAGAAGGTCTGGTTGCTTCTATGAAGCTACAACATTCAGGAAGAATTCAACAGAAGTAAAAGAAGAATCTGTAAAAAAAAGTGATCTTTTGGTTTCACATTTTAGACTAGGGATCTATATGCCTCTTCAGCATTTGATGAAAGTCATAATGGAAACCAATAATCAGAGCTCTCAAAAGACCTACAGCATGTCTCCAATAAATGCAGAGAGCAGTCCCCGTGCGAGCGCTCTCTGCCCTGATATGACACGACGCACGCTCGGGCTGGTGTAGATGAATACTGTTTGTTTCAAGTGCTTTTCTCTGCATAATAAGCATCCATATGAAGAAAAAACAAACATGCTGCCTCTGAGCGCTCAACAGCATAATGTAACAAGACTGCAGGTTGCATAGGATGTTGTGCAATCAGACTTTCAATATCAATAATAGTGCTGATAGCAGCGTGAAAGGGCCGTGCTGAAATCATGTTTCAATTTACAGAAATAAATGAGTTGTGTTATTTGGGAACGGGGAGTGCAGTCCCCTGAAATGGTTCATCAGATCATGTCACTGCATGCTGATGCTTCTGATCTCTTTTGTAATTCAGCGTGGCAACAATTTAGTCCAATCTGATACTCTGCAACACAAAATAAGTAACATACACTAATGTGTTTGCAGGGTGTTGATAAGAGCGGCAGTCGATCACTGGGGGTCAGAAAAAGATACCAGATGCTGAAATACATCAGGTAGCCTCAGACGAAACACACGGAGAAACATCTTCTTCTTTAGTGAGAAAAAAATCCAAATCTAGATAAGTCATTTTTTTCTTAAATTCACTGCATTTGAATTGAGGATGTAAAATATCGGGTGCTTTTTGTAAAGTTAAGCAGTCAAAAATGAGGAGCGATATTTATGGTTATTTAGCGTGTTTTAAGAGAAAAATAAGGTTTTCCTTTTTTTTCTCTGTGTCATTCATTCATTTATTCATTCATTTTAAAAATCTTACTTTGATTTATAAGTATTTAGTTTGGAGCTAAATATTTATTTAAAAAACTAAATATTTATTTAATAAACTAAATATTTATTTAAAAAACTAAATATTTATTTAACAAACTACATATTTGCAAACTAAATATTAAGTTTGGAGTAAAAATGTATGTAATAAACTAAATATTTATATAAAAAACTAAATATTTATTTAACAAACTACATATTTGCAAACTAAATATTAAGTTTGGAGCTAAAT
>NW_015150703.1:428118-431846 GCF_000732505.1 Cyprinodon variegatus
AAAAAATAATTTCTCTTAAAGCACACTAAATAACCATGAATATTGCTCCTAATGTTTTACTGCTTAACTTTATAAATGTCGCCCCATACTAAAATAGACATTTTGCTAATAGAATAAGGCAATTTACTCTCTTTCCAGTAAGAAAACACAACTGCATTGTTTTATTTCAGGTGCATAATAACTAATTATCTTATTTTAAGAGTTAAAATACTCATTCCATTGGCAAATAATCTTATTTACCTGCTCAAATTAGGGATAAATAAACTTAATTTAAGACATTTTTTTTTTTTTTCCAGTGCATCTTGCTCTTAAAGGCTAAAATAAGTGTTGAATAATTAATACAGCGGCGTTTATGCATGAAGGGAATCACTGGCAATGTTCTGATAGTTCGCTGAGCTAACACTTAAACCAAAGCAGCACCAACACTCCTCCTCTGTACTCAGTCCATCTCAAACAAAGAGTGTGCATATGGTTGCATAACCTACCTCCACCACTTTATTATACACTGTTAACACGTTGGTATAAAGAAGGAAGCCGGTGGAGGTGAAGTAACACTTGAATTACATGAATGTGTCATCATTTTCAGAGGGAGTTTAAAGTTTTTGGCAACATGTCTTTCCGTATGTATAGTTTACTGACTGGAAGGAGAATAAAAAGTGTTTTATCCTCCCACCTTTGCATGAGACCAAATATATTCTGCTTGTTCTGTTTAGGAGTTTTAACACATGGTGGATAAACAGGAAGGTTGTGCAATTATGGATGAAGAGTTGATGCCTTAAAATATGTTTTTTCATCCTTGAAAGCAGGAAGAAAAACTGTTTAACACTAAAATAAAACCACAAAAAAAAGAGAACATTTAAAAAAGAAAGGAACATGTTATTCTCTGTTTTCTTTAGGTCACTTTTTAAAAATTCTCATGTCCTTTGTTCTTTTTGATTTCTTCTTAGACTTTCTGCATTTATCCTTTTTTATTATGTGCCTTTCCATTTCCATTACTCCCGAGTTCCTGTGATTTTCTTTAATTGGCCCATTTTGCCTCACTTCCTTCTGTCAGGGTCTAATCTGATTCTTTCCTTTCAGTCTTTTTTCTTTGTTCTAACATCTTCCTTGTTAATTTAATTCCTATAATTTACTTTAGTTTTCATCCTTCCTTACCTCCATTTCTACTCATTTCTCATCTCTAATTCTTGTCTTCTTTCCTTATAATTCACATTAGCACCACTACCTTTATATGTTCCATAACTTTTCCTAATATAACTTAGCTCCTGTCTATAATGTTTCTTTGAGTCATGCTGTTTTATTTCCCACATTATTTTTCCTTGTCTTTTCTTCATACTCTTTGGTCTTACTGCTGAGCGTACCTGAGAGTTTTGCGGACCATATCCTCGTCGGTGATGCCGTAGTACGTCAGCGTCTCGCTCCAGACGGGGTTGAGTGTGTTGTGCAGAGTCTTGGTTCTGAGTTTATTGGCCTGAAACACAAATCACATCCTTTACTTAATATCTACGTTTAAAAACGATTCCCTTTGCAGTTAAGCAGTGAAATGGAGCCATTTTTTGTTTACTTCTAGAAGACGTTCCAAGGGGACCTTAAATCATAGCTTACTGGTGTATACGTACAATATCTTGAAAAACTATCACACCCATGTTCAGAGTTAATAGCATATATATATATATATATATATATATATATATATATATATATATATATATATATATATATATATATTTTTTTTTTTTTTTTTTTCAACCCTGAGCCTGAAATATGTGTAAAATCAACAAAGCAAGTCAACTGTCCACCCATCCCTAATACATTTAAGCTGTTTTGTAAAAACTAATACTATGGATTCATTGCTACTTAGACCTCATGATGCACTGGCCGTACTAAACACATTTTTACTGCACCATGAATTAAATAAGTAATAATAATAATAATAAGATAGTGAATAAATAATAGTTATTAGTAGATAATAAATAATAGTTATTATGTGTTGGAAAATGTAGATTTCTTTTTTTTTCTCCATATATTTAGCTATGCTATTTATCCAGAGAAAAATGCTTTTACTCAGTTTGTTTCACCTGCAAGGCTGAGAAAATGTCTGAGTGAGGAGTGGTTGTATACAAAACATTATTATTCCCACAGCCAAATTCTCTCCCAAAGGTTGTTAAAGTTTTTGTACCGTAATTTGTTTTTACTCTGACGCAACCTTCACAGTTTTTCATTAACATAAGTAAGGGAGAAAAACTCTGTCTAGATCAGAACAGGGCTGATTACGGTTCCATAAGGGCTAATATGAACTGTTCTCTCTTTGCAAAGATATGAAAATAAAGTGCAGACTGAGTAAAATCGATATCTGTTTATTTAACTAGGGTGAATATTTTAATAGTTTTTTCCCACTACAATTATTAAACTTTTTATATATATATATATATATATATATATATATATATATATATCAAATGGGTTGTCCAAAAAGGCTGTTGGTTGATAATGTTTTTTGTGATATGATTTTTTTTTTTTTTGTTCGAAAAAAGTAAAAAAAAGTTTAAAAAAAAATCCACTGGACTTTGTTTCCAAGTTTGAAGACGTTTCTCTTCCATCCTGGAAGTTTTTTTAATTCAAAATGTCAGAAATACCGTTGAGGTTTTATCCAGCAGCCTAACAAAAGCCTTGTTTTTGTTTAGTAAACATGCAAACTGAAACGGACAAACGGGTCCACATTTTTTTGAGTTCAATTTTATGTGTACAAAATATTACATCCAGATATGGCTCCTCTGTTAATTGACATCAAAAAGTAAAAGGTTTGTCACATGATGGTGTACCCTCTTGCTGCCAGCTTTAAGTAGAGTTCAGTATTATTTTCCTCCTTATTTGAAGTGTTTGTTTTTTTGGGCCAGAAATTCTAACCATGTAGGTTAGATGTGTTCCAAAAAGTAAATAATCAATCCACTGGACTTTGCTTCCAGGTTTGAAGACGTTTCTCTTCCCATCCAGGAAGCTTTTTCAATTCAAAATGTCCAAAATAGCAGTGAGTTCAAAGTTTTATACAGTAGCCCAATAAAGCCTAGTTTTTGTTTAGAAACATGAAAATTGAAACGGATGAACGGGTCCACTCCTTTGGAATGGGGGTCATGTAGATTCCAAAACTATGTACTAAACATTTTAAGTGCAAATATGTTTACCTCTTAGGCCACTGAAATGCAAGGCATAAATAAAGAGTGAAAGGCACTTCAGTTTGATGAAGTGAGGGTTTTTGGGGAAAGAGAGGGCTGAGCCAAAAGGCAAAGCTCTAGATTTACCTGTGGATCTACGTTTCAACACTATGGATCTATGACCCTATCATCTATGTTTATGAGCTTTGGGTCACAAAAGAACGAGATCCAGGATACAAGCGGCTGGATAAGTTTTCTCCGTAGTGTGTCTGGGCTCTATAGGTTGAGAAGCTCCGTCATCCGGGGAGGACTCAGAGTAGAGCCGCTGCTCCTCCTCATCGAGAGGAGCCAGTTGAGGTGGCTCGGGCATCTGGTTAGGATGCCTCCTGGAGGTCTCCCTGGTGAGGTGTTCCAGGCACGTCCCACCAGGGGGATGCCCAGGGGGAGACCCAGAACACGCTGGAGGGACTATGTTTCTCTGCTGGCCTGGGAGCACCTTGGGGTTTCCTGGGGGAGCTGGAGCAAGTAGCTGGAGAGCGGGACGGATGGATGGATGGATGATGGATGGATGGATGA